>NC_134652.1:2569976-2617476 GCF_030463565.1 Pelecanus crispus
TTGTGCCGTCGCTTTTTAATATTCCTATTATTTCTAAGCGGGGTCCGTACAAGTGCGCCTGATTCTTTTAATTAGGTCATTACAGCCGTTGTAATGTTTACCTCTATATAATCTCTTATGAATAGCATGGGACTTCTTAACCTTAATGCCGCCTTGCTAGCGTTTAGAACAAATCACTGAAATAGTTAAATCCGCAGGACGCAGTTTGCAATTTCTCCCCCTTTAAACGTTCCCACAACGTATCTTTCAAAGGGTTATTGCTCGTTATTTTATTAAGGCAAGGTGGGAAAGGGCTAACGCACCAAGTCAGAATCCCTGTGTATCCACGCCAGGTTCTGCGCCTCAGCTTTCATGCAGCTTCTGTGCCCTTACAAAGCATTTCGTCGCTAAAATAATGAACAAAGTTTGTCTCCTGCAAACGTTCGGCTAGATATTTACTAAAAAACCATTTACTTGATAGTTCTGTAGGCTGCAATTAAAAAAAAAAATAATCACCTTGAAGGAGATCCTAGAAAGCTGTGGATTTCCACTTTTTCTGCTCCTCTGAGTCTTTTCCCTTCCATTATATTCCATTATGTGGCTCTAATGCAGGGCTGATGAATCAGCTCACCTTCCTCCTGTATGTCCACGCAGCCAAAATCTGCAGCAGGAAAAGATTTCATGAAGGCTTTCCAAAGCAGGGGAAAAAAAAAAAAAAAAAACCAGCATAAGAGATAGCTGCAAAAGCCTCTGTGCCTGCTTGAAAAATAAAGGGATATGCATTTTGAGATATTAATAGGAAAAAGAGATTTTTTTTTTTTTTTTTTTTTTAGCCAAAAGTGTAATGTTGAACACATTCACTTAATACCCAGAGCTGGAGACATGACAATTAGTACATCTGACGTTCACAATGCAGATGTTTATAATGCGGATAATAGATGGAAAGAGAGGGAAAATGCAGTTGTTCCGGTGAAGTATAGCACAGTTTTATCCACAAAATACAAGAACTTTGCTCAAGCCCCTACACAAGTATGAAAGGGACTGTGCTTAGTGTGCATAATTTAAGTCCTACCACCCTTCTCTGGAAGTACGCAAAATAATAATTGCGGAGAAAAATACATTTAATCTAATAATGGGGTGTTGCAAGAATTGTTGTAAAAGAAAGCTTGGGGCGGGGGGGAAGAAGGCAGCCTTTAGGGGAAAACGAGGTGGATTTCCAGCAGCAGGGTTGCATAATGATTCTATATTTTTAAAATGTGCCTGTACTCCATTCATACTGTTTAAGTGCTTAAATAAGCACAATAAATGTAAATAATTTACTGCTTTGCAAACAGAAAATTGGGCAGAAAAGTAGTTTTGAATAGCAACTTGGCTTACTATACCCAGTGATTTGGTGCCCTGTAAAATGCATTTGACACTGCTGTTCATTAAGCCAGTGCTATTGAGCCTTCTTCACATTCATTAGTGATTAATTCAGACAGATATTTAACTTAATAAGGTAAGCAAATAAACAAAAAATCACTTTCTGCGCCTTAAGGTTTTTTGGACCTCTAATTGGTTTTGTGCACTAATTATCAAGATTAACACCTTACACTTTTCTCAGTCCTTCCACTTAGAAATTCCCAGTGGAAAAAAGCAGACAACCTTGGGGGAATCCTTTAAGTGCAAGGGGTTAAGAGTTTGTCTTTTAAAAGCAAGATAAGCAGCAAAAAAAGGAAAGACCAATTCCAGGTAAATGTAGATAATAACAGGATGGGGAGGCAGGAGCTTGCACGGATATACGCGCAGCGACACTCGCTACTTTCCGTGTGCATGTGAAGGAAAGGCTTTCGAGGGGCTAATTTGTGTTGCAGCATTTCCGAGCAAATAACTGGAAGCAATCTGCTTTCTCGCACCCATTACAAAACGCTGCGTTCAGCCTGGGCTAAATGGTTACGTGATGCAGCCCAGCTGCAGCATTTCCCTTTTTTTTGCACCAAGAGTTAACCACCGGCCTTTCAAAGTTTCTTTTAACTCCGCTTCCCGCACAACCAGAAGACTTTATCTTAGTGCCAAGGCATTGTGCTTCCTCTTAGTGCCAAGGCATTGTGCTTCCCTTCGGTGTTTGTGGCAGTGACATTGTTCGAGGCGTCGCCTGGAATTCCCCTACAGCCGAGCCTGGCCGTGTCCTCCTCTTACCTTAGGCTCAGCTCAAGGAAACCCTGCTCCAGCCGGCACCAGGGCTTTGGGAAAAGGCTGCTGGGGTGGGAGCAGCACCCTCTGCCCAACCCGACGGCCAGAGCCCGCATCCCCGGGAGCCGGAGCATCGCCTCAAAGTGCCCGGCTCTCCCTGCCGCGTGCAAATGTCAAAGTTTGTCGCTGTCGTGTCTTGACATCCCCTCGGAAAGTGCCGTGTAAAGTGCTGATTCAGGGTCTCTCCTGGCAAACGTCTCCTTGCCTGCTCCTACGCGCCCAACTAAAACGCACCCGGGTTTGTTCCTTACGGACACAGACAACGCCGCGGGCGCGTGCCGCGGAAAAGCTTTGAGAAGGGCCGCGATCTAAAGTCCGCCTCGATCCCAGGCACGCCATTCATTAAAAGTCATTTTAGCCAAGCCGTTACAAGTTGTGGCTAACGACAGTTTGTCACAACCGAATGCAATATTTACTCTGCAGTATCCTGAAATAACCAGCAGCCTTGAGAGAGCTAATTGCCACTTTTCCTGCCGTGGGAAGTCTCGCAGATCTACCTAGCTTCTGGCTTGAACCCGATGTCACTTTCCAGTAGTTTTTGTAGCATTTGGGGATTTTTAAACTCCTTTTCCTTTAATTCTTTTCTTTCTTTAATGGGTGACTGGATAAATTCAGTGGTGGATTTTTGTGACACTAAAGCAGCAGATAAGTCTATGATGCACTCTAGCTATGTGGTTTAAAAATCCCTTACCATATGTTTTCTCACTGGAATGCCTCGTCTTGCAAAATTACAGGAACCGAAGCTTAAAAACACAATTAGGTAGTTTAAAATGAAATATTAAAGAAATACCACATATTTTCTGATATGCCTGCGATGTTTTTCCTCGCTTTTTTACCCTCTTTCTTTTCTTTTTTTTTTTTTGCTTTCTTTTGTATTGTTCTTTGAGTTGTTCAAGGAGCCCAACTGTATTCGATTGTTGTACTAATCATGCTCCACATTTTTCTGATTAGGTTATATAGGCTGTGGTTAAATTATAAATGAAAGAATGAACTACCAGAGTACTTGTCATAACAGTATCTTTTATGTTGTTACAGAAGATGGGGGGGGGGGGGAGGAATCAAAAAAGGCTTTATGTGATGAAGACTCTCCTTGCCTATTTTGTGCTCCGTATAGTATCTGTATAGACAAGTAATGCAATTTGTTGAAATGTTTTTCTCAGGTATTCTGAGAACTACAGCACAATATCTGTCCACTGAGAAAAATGTGAGAAAACTGAATACATAATACATAAAGATGCATATTGTAGTATAAACTCTGTTGTGCACACAAACACACCCTCTCCAACTCCAGTTTATTCCGTTACGGTGCTGTAAAGCAGCCTGAACTGTTTTTTCCTTACGCCATACATGAAAATAGTATTTCAAAATTTGAAACGACGCCTTACATTGTTATCTTCTGTACTACTGTATGCACAGCATAAACACAGCTGAACGTGTGTCTGATGAGAGTATATATTTTTGTTTCCATGATGTTATTTTAAGTCACTGACTGTAAAACTGATTTTAGGGAGGGCTAGAATTGTAATGATTAAACTACTTGACTGAAGGCTCACCTTCTATTTGTGTTGGAGACACTGGTGGTTTAAGAATACATTTGATATTCCTGAAATTAAGTATATAGTTTAAGCATTACAGCATTTTAAGCTTGTCAGTACAGTATTGAAAACAATAGATACTGGAAGAATGGGGTTTTGGTGTTAAATATTATCCTCTTCTTAAATACATCGTTATTTTTTTCCCAAAGTTTAGCCAGATAAAGCCGGGAGGTGGAGAGGGGGGCAAAGAGGGAAGTCTGCAGCCGTGCAGTAGATTAACACCTTGCATTAAGTCATGCATTTAGCTCTCTTCCAAGGATTTTAAAGCAGAGCTCCTCCTCAGTTGTTCACCAGCTTTAAACACAAAGCAAATGCTGTGCCCTGCGCATAGATTGCTCTATGCGCTTTACTGCAGTAGATAAATGGATCCTTAAACATATGAAGGGATTTTTGATGAAAAATCCGATGCAAGGCGATCGCCTCCATTGATGGTATCCAGCGTGGGACGGGCGAGGGGCTCTGCGCGGTGGCAACCGGCACGTGTTTTCTCTGTCAGACGTGCCCGTGAGTGGTGCTTTTTGCACCCCTGCAACCAGCCTTAAGGGTTCTGGTTTTTGGGGCTTTATTGGATGAACTGTCAATGCTTTCCAGGATAACAAATCTTGTTTTATAGCACTTGGTGGAGTTTGGTTAGGGGCTACCTCTGAGCAACATGAACTTGGCCTTGCTCTGTGTCTTACACTAATACCTTCACTCCTGTAAGGAATCAGGGTACTTGAGAAACAGCCTGCAGCCATACAGCTGATTATTTCACCGAATTTGCATCTTTTCAACAGTAATGGGGATGGCTTTCACAAATGCTCCCAGGCTCTAAATAGATGTTAAGTGGCTGTTTCTAGTCGCTTCCCTCCCTCTCCCCCTTGGGCGCTCGCCATGCACCCAGCCCCTGGGCCTGGGACCCGCAGGGCACCCTCCCGCTGGCACCCCGGCCCCTCCTGTGTGCGGGAGAGATGCTCAGTCTCCCTTTTTGGGGGAGGGCGGGGTGTGCTCCGCGGAACACGAGTGCCCGGGGCCGTCCCTTGGAGTGGGGTGGCCGGAGGAGCTGGGCTTGCTTGCTGGGAGCTCTGAGCAGGGTGCAGGGGAGGCACGGGTGAGAAGTAGGGCTTGGAAAGAGGTGGTGTGCAGGGAGAGGGGCTGAAAGGGCAGCGAGGGTCTCCTGGGTGCCTGAGGATGGCGGGTGGGGTCCTGGAGGGATGCATTTCCCCAGGGATCTCTGCAGCATGGGTAGGGACTGAGGAGACCAGCTTGCTCCAGAGCTATGGCCTCCAAGGCAGGAATTATTTTTTTTTTAAATTATTATTATTATATTTAAGAGACAAAAGCCCTTCAAACATAGATTTTATCTTAAAAAAAAACCCCAAACATTCTTCTAGAACATGTTTCTGGCCTCCACGTGCGTTACGGGGGCAGCCACCCCGCCCTGCTGCGCTCCTTGGGCTCCTGGTGCCTGGCAGCATCCTGGCAGCATCCTGGCAGAGGCTGCCCACGCTTCCTTCCTCTGCGGGTTATCTAGGGACTCAGGTTCTGAAATTCTACATTCCAGTGTCAGAGCCTCAGCTCCGCGCACGGGAGTTACGGGTACCCGCGCACGGAAGCGTTTGCAAGGGCAGAAGCCAACATAAAACACCAGCAAAGGGAAGGCAGCGAAGCTTTTGTCACGGGGGGACGGTGGGAGCTGCGGGGACGCTGCGGGCTGGCAGAGATGGGGGCTTCTTTTCACCCACACGTCGTGGCTGAACGTTTCACACACACACGTTTTCCCCTGAATAAATAAACCAAGTATGGCTGAAGAAAGATGATTCAGTTGAAGGTTCCTGCTATTTATTTCCAATTCTGCTACTTCACTGGAAATCTGAACCTTATTTTTGCCTTTCTTTAAAATGGGTGCCTACACCTGAGTTCTTACAGATCATTACCTCCTACAAGGAGGAACAGCTTGTTCAACTGATGTCTTCAAAGAGCTTTGAGTTTCAATGGGTAATGCTAGGAGACCGCTGCAAATAGGATGCTGCTGCTCCTGCTACGAGTTGGCCACAGCTGCCCTGTTCTTTGCTGGCAACCCTGTCATTTTGCGTGGATAAAGAATGCAGGATCGGAGTGAAATCATGGTAGGAAATCTCATATTCTCCTTTTGTTCCAACTCTAAATACTGCCGGTGTCTATCATGGGCTTACAGCACCTCTTCCCTTTCCCTGTGTTTTGTAAGTCCAAAGCAGTGCCAGCCTGATAAAATTTAAAACCTTCCCCCAAAACTGCAGTAAAATATCAATACTGGTCTCTCTTAAAATCCACAGAAGGAAACTTAAGGATTAGAGCAAAGCCTTATTCTTAATTTATCTGTCGTGCATAAGTATTTCAGCACGTAACGCTTCTCTGGAAGGATCACCCACAATTTGGAGTTTTTTCCTTCGTCTAGGCACCTTGGGGTGAGTTAAAAGGCAGAGGGAACTGGCAGAACCGTTGTATCTAGTTGAGCACTCATTATAAAATGGATTACGGGTACAGTAAACCAGAAAGACTGCTTTAGAGCCATTAAGGTTCAGCTTGTCACTGCTGACATGGACGCACTCTTACACCATATATTCCTGACATGTCAGGAGGTGCTTAGGGATGCTTTCATACATGTTTTATTGAAATGACAGGCTATAGCTTCTTTGGCTGCTGTATATATGCGTGGCTATATGCTAGAAATCCAAATGAAACTCCTCTTGAAAAAAAATAAAAATCCTTACACATATGTAATGAGTGCCATCTTAAGTGATAAAGTTGTCGTCTACGTTTTATTTTTAATGTGCTTTGCAATAGAATAATGGAATCACATTTATCCCTGGAATAAAGCGTGGCTGAAATCAATGAGATTTACACCGAAGTGAATTCTGCAGTTGATAAAATGTGAGTTCAAAACCAAAGCAATTTCGGGTAAGAATGAAAAAAATGTCAAACCCTCAGATTTCCCTTCTGAAAATGTCTTTCCATCTGTATGCAGATCAATTGTTTCTCCCAGGCTGAGCCTTTGACTTGTTAGGGCTTTTTGTCTTTCAGATCCAAGAAAAACTTTACATACAATTATGGTGCCTTGAAAATAAAATTTTTAAGTGGAAATACCAAGAGAGTCATAGCTGCAGAGAGTCAGATCTCACAAACCTTGCAGGTCTAAAACTCACATTCATTAAATGTTTGGAACGCAGAAGGAATGCAGGTTTTGGTCCTTTACGCCCTTTTTCTAAGCAGTTGCTCCGCAGAAACGAATTTGAACTTTTGGCACGTACGAAACTGGTAAATTCCACAATTTGGTCGCAGATCTGAGGTTAAACACGGGATGTATCTCTCCGGCAGAAGACACAAGGCTGGAAGGCTGCTCCAAAAGCTGTCAGCCGCCGTCCTCTGTCTCTGGGTGCTGGGTGCCAGCCTCCTCGCAGGGCTGCAAGACCCATGGTGGTGGTGGCGAGGAGCTCACGTGCAGAGCAGTGGAGGCTGGCGGGGGTGAGTTATTCTTCGGCGGTGGGGGAAATGGGGATTTGTTTTGTTTTGCACAAGCTGGAGACAGCCGTCAGGGAGCGGCAATGCGGAGCTGGGGGCAGTGGAGCAGCAGTGGGCACTGTGGGGTCTTCCAGTGTCCGCGACGGGTGAGGGAAGCGCAGAGGATAATTTATATGTAAACCAAATGATAAATTTCACATGTATTTGCAAAGCAGCGTTTCCTTTAATGCACTGGAGCGTTCTAAAATGCACTCATTTTTTAAAAACCTCATTACGAAACATCACTTCTCAAGTGCTCACAGGTTCATTGAGACTTGGCCAACGCGGAGGATGGATGGGCAGAGCTTCTCAGGCGGCTCTCGGCTCCGGCAGGGCAGACCGTGGTCTCTGCATGAAACCACGATTATCAGTAATCTCATGAATGTGCAGTTTGGGTCAGAAACCAGTTGCAGGTTGACAAGCGAGCTGGCACAGCAGCGTGCGCGTTAGCCAAATGTATTTAGGCTCAGAGCAGGGCGAGCACGGCAGAGCCTAATTCACAAGTAGCTCCCGAAATGAAAAAATAAATTTCAGTGCAACAGCACAAGCCTCTGAAGCGGGGAGTCTCAGTGTCAAAGTTGAGATCACACAGTTTTCAGATCGGCAAGGTGCAAGACTCGCTGTTGGCCCCACCGACGATCCCAAAAGCACGCGCACGCCCGGACACGCACAGCGGGAGCAGAGGCTGAGGCACAGGGTGCCGGAGGCTTCTCCCCAGTAGCATCACTGTTGCAATTGCTGTATAGGTAAGATCTTACTGCTCTTTCAATGTTACCCTAAAATTGGCTTCAAGCATCACTGAAAACGCTAAAAACAATAACAGAAAGGAAGAGAGCCTGGCGAACGCCAGCAAAATGTACCCGTGCTGGAGGAACCGGGGGGCCGCTGCTACAAGCAGAAAGGTAAGACAGAAGCGGCTGCTGCGGCACCAGTGCAATCGTAACACGTAAATCCCGCACCGGCCTTAAAAACGATGGGCGAATGCTGAGGAGTTCTGGAAAGGGTTCAAAGCGCGATTTGAACTGTGCTTGAAAGCCAGAGGGGCTGGTAAAGCGGGAGATGAGCCGGGCGACGGCTCGCTCTGCGAGGGAGGGCTGGCGCAGGCTGCGGCGAGGGAGGGTGGGGAGGGCAGGGTGGGGAAGGGCAGGGTGGGCTGGGGGGCACGGAGGCAGCGTGTGAGACCCACGCCATCCCCGTGGGCAGGGCAGGGAGGGAGCTGGCGGCCACGGGGGTGCCGCTCTCCCTGCAAGGTGCGAGCCAGGAGGGCAAGGGGTGGCGTGGCTGGTTTTGCACCGGCTCGGGCCACGGTGCCTCCGAGTGAAGAGGCTTCCCAAGAATTTGGATTGCGTCTCAATTCCCTGAATTAAAAGGAACGAGTGTTTTGGGGGTGGGGCAGTGGGAACGCAGGTGAAGAGCTTCTGAGCAGGTTGGAGGCAGATTGGGAACACCTGCATGGGTCAAGCCGAGCCCCAGCACGCCCTCCTCCTCCCTTGTAGCCAAATTCCCTGCCACGAGGTCCCGTCATTTCCCTGGGTCACGCAGGGCCCTGCAGGCAGCGTAGGGACTGCTGAGAGCCGGCGTGAGCTTGCAGAAATGAGCTCGTCAGTGCCAGCACTGGTGTGACCAGGGGGACTTCTGCGGGGCAGCTGGGTCCACCCGCACCAGCCACAGCGCCGAGCCTTGCCCTGGGGACGTGGCAGGGGATGCACCCCGGCTTCGCACCCCTTGGGAGCAGGACTCACTGCTCGTGCTCCCTGCAACGGGGGCTGTGTGGAGGAGGAGGAGGAGTTTGGTGTCAGTCATCACCTCCACGCCAGAGCTAATGCACTCCCATGTAGTTAGTGATAGGACAAGAGGAAATGGGCTCAAGCTGCGCCAAGGGAGGTTTAGGTTGGAAATTAGGAAAAATTTCATTACGGAAAGGGTGGTCAAGAATTGGAACAGGCTGCCCAGAGAGGTGGGGGAGTCCCCATCCCTGGAAGTGTTCAAAAAATGGGTAGATGTGGCACTTTGGGACATGGTTTAGTCTAGTCTACCCTTGATTGGCTTAGAGTAGACTTGGTAGTGTAGGTTAATGGTTGGACTGGATGATCTTAAAGGTCTTTTCCAACCTAAACGATTCTATGATTCTATGATTCTATGACTTCTGCTGTCACTGCGGCTGGAAAGTTGAGGGTGCAGACTGACCATTAACCAGCTGGAATTATTACGATCAGCAGATTGTAATTATTGGTAGGGGTTTGACAGATTTTCTTGCATGCGTGAATATTAATCTGTGTTTATACATGGAACACGATCCAGCAATTACTGCCTTCGTGCGTGCTTTTGCGACGTTGCGCATCGGCTCTGTATTTCTCTGCGTAAGGTTGCAGCTACGAGACTTTGCAAATGTGTAAATTTACCGTAACTCACCTGAAATACAGAAATGTATAGCAGAAAAAATGCAGAATACCACGTGGTAACATGTACGAGAGAGACTGATTTTTTCATTTTGTTCCCTCATTGCCTTAGGTTAGGTTGCAACTGTCTTTTGGCGAAGGCGATGGTGGTGATGCCGATCCACGTGGCCCTGCGTGGCCAGGGGTTCAACATTACACCAATGAACTTTCTCACTGTTGGGTGTTTTAGCTCGCTGTTGAAAAGTAACTCTCACTCCTCCTCTCAGGTTTATCTCCAATGTCTGTATTTGCGACGCTGATGTTTCAGAATTGCAGCGGTAAACAGCAGATCGCAATTTAAGCTCTGGGAATTCCTGGCTATTGATAATGCGAAATGATTTCAGGACAGAACATTGAGTTTTAGAGGCCCTCGAACGCGTACGTATCGAAAGATTTTTGAACCTTTGTGGTTAAACACATCTGATGTTAGGCCTGTGTTGGGCCAGCTCCGGTTCGCGATGGAGAAACGCTGATGCTCCGTGCGGGTGTGAAGCTTGTTGTGAACGGCCACAGAGACTAGGCAGGTCGGGGCGTATACAGAGACTACAGGAAACGCAAGACCTTTTACACTCATTTAAGGAAAAGACTAAAAATTTTGGCATGGTGGCCACCGATGGGAGACGTCGCCTCATTCATGTATGGACGTCGGAGAGCGTGAAACGCTCGGCAGGAAAATCTGCAAAGAGCATCTGAGGATGTGCGTGAGACAGGGGCTGCTCCTGCTCTGCCCTCTTTAAAACACGAAAATACCGAGGGTGATTTTTTCCTTCACGATGAAAGAAGGAAACGGATGAAATGGTTTGATACGAAAAGAAGTTTTCCAGCTCCCTCTGCTCCCGCAGCGGGGCAAGTGCTCGTGTTAAGTGAAGCAGGAGCATTTGCTGGGGAGGCGGTGGGTCAAGGGGGAGAAGGGGTCCGGGGCGAGGGCACCCCGCACCTCCCCTGCCCACCCCGGGACCAGCAGGGAGCAGGCAGCAATGCCTAATGACGGTGTACCCGTCTTGTATTTGCTTTAGAAATTGCTTCATGTTAATTAATTATGTTACCTTTTAAAATCTGCCTTCGCCACATTGAAATGCTTGGGTGTTTGTGATGAGCTCTAAATGAATGGGGAAGAAATGTTTGTGTTCGAGGCTTTTATTTGTTTTTTGGCAAAATTCCTTGAATAAATTAATAGATTATATCATTAGGCATGAGTAGCTATGTATTAGGATACCCACAGATAATTTAAGTAAATAGCTAATAAGATAAGCGTACAATGCTCTGTGTCTGCACACACGCAGATATTCTATTTGAACTTAAAATACAATTACTTATCAAATGTCTCCATCAGGGCTTCGCTCTGTAAAAGAACCCGTTGGTAGCACAGAGGGAAATTACTGCAGTCGCACAAGGCGACTCCAAACTGCTTTCTATATTTTGACTTGTACTTTTGACTTTTTCTTTCTCTGGTAACCCCATTATTTTTGTCCCTACTCAGAGCTCTGACCTGTGCTACATGGAAAGTTTAGAGATGAAGTCATTTCTGGTTTGAGTTACTGGAGAGACTTTAATTCATCCAGCTGTGCCTGCTCAACAACAATTCCAGCATTCAGCATTGACAACACACCATCAGCAAGAGAAATCAAACAGAAAAGGCAGTCAGTGTTGAAAGGAACACTTAAAAACTGCTCTCATTTGTAGAATTTAACATCATCAAAACACTAAATGTAAATATGAGCAGAAGGAAAACGCTAAATTCATCAGTCAAGGTATTTCGCCAAAAAAAAATCTTTTTTTTTTTTTTTTGACAGAACATTAATGAAAATCCCGAAGGAAATATCATTGAACATAAAGGTGCATCTTAAGGAAAAAGAAATTGCTGGATACTTTGCTCAAAAGGACCTTGCAGTATAAAATACATGACGTGTTTCCCTTGTTGAATATGTGTTTAAACTCATGTTTTACTAGTAAGAGGGGGGGAAAAATCCTGCAGTTCCCAGTGGCAAATACAAGCCAGGAACTCAGCTTTGCAGGGAACAGCTACATCTCAGTTATAATGCACTCCGAATTCAAACAGAAAGTGTTTCAGGATTTCTGAGAGCAGTTATTCCCTTCAAAATAGTTCTTTAAACTGGGGTCTAATTAATAAATGTTCAGTTACACATTATTGGATTGCCATTCCAAAAGAAGTAAGGGAGTAAAAGATCTTTTGAGCAAACCAGAGACAAAATATAGATCCACCAGCTGGTATTCAAGGGTGCAAAAATAATTTCTCCTGGAAGTTTTTTCCCTTTCGATCGATAACATGTAAGAGGGAGAGAGAGACTGAATTTTTCACCTCGTTCCCTCATTGCCTTAGATCACGTTGCAAGTGTCTTTTGGCGAAGGCGCTGGTGGTGATGCCGATCCAGACTGGCCCTTCCCGGGAGGCGAGGGAGATGCTCCGGCGTGGCCGGAGGCAGCACCGTGCACCTGTGAAGCATTTCCACGGTGGTCTGGCGCAGGACCGTGCCATTGCAGGAGCAATAGCTGGGAGGGGGGTCGAAAAACCCCCTCAGCCTGGTGGTAATTTCAAATATCAGTGCCGTGGCCGTAGCTCTGTCGCTGCGGGAGGGCTGGGAAGGAGATGCTAATGGGCGTCCTCGGACCTGTGGCCCCGTGGGGCTGCTTCGACGGGGCAAGCTATCGCATGGGGTGCACCCGCCGGTTAGGGAGGGGCAGAGCTGGCTCCCTTTTAGCTGATCTCCTGAATATTCGGACATCAGTAATGCTTTGGCTCCTAAGAGCTGGGAGGAAACAGAGGCGGGTACCCCTTGACTCCCGTCTTGTGGTTTATGGGGTTTCAGTGCATCCTGTGTAAATCTTGGTCCAGGAACAGCGGTGGAATTTCATTTTAATAACCTAATTAATAGGTTTGATTGCTTCTCCTGCCTGACAATGGCAGCTGGTATTGCAGGGTTGAGACTGGAGCAACGTAGCGCACCCCGACACCTTCAGACACCCATGCTGCGGCGGCAGGGCGCTACCGGGGGCTTTACACCAGCGTTTCCAAACCAGAGGCAAAAAGAAGCTGGAGAAGTGAGGTCCGGTTGCTTGTTCAGCGGCAGCAGCTTGCTGGCAAGAACCAGCCTGACCCAACGTTTCCGAGCTGCTGCTGCCACTTTTCCTGCTAATTTTGCATCGTGCAGCTTACATGGGCACGTCTTTGTCAGAACGGGGATGCCCTCTAATGTGTTAAACAGACACGTGCTTTTAAATGTCTCTGTTTTCACTTTGGATTTGGCATACATAAATTTCATTTGTTTAACTGCCTTTTAAGTATTGAAGGCAAATTCTGGTAGTCGGACAGGCAAGAAAAATAGCGCTTGAGCATGCAAATCACTTCTTTTCCCTTTAAACAATACATACTCTACTGCCTGCATTTCCCCAAAGATACCGCTGCAGCTACACATGGTTGAAGTCTGTTTTACCCTTATATAAGGCAATGTGACAAATGATTTAGGGGGAAGTAATCTCTAATCAGCATAACTTCATACCGCACGGCGCAGAATTATTGTCAATTTAATTCTGTCTCCTCGACACAAAACTCTGAAGTGTTTCTTCCAGTTGAAGTTTTGTAGCTGAATAATAAATAAAAGAGGGTGCAGTACAAGTACTGCATAATGTAATTGTACTCTCTTTGTTCTTGTCAATCAGCTTTAACACAAGTTAAGTCGTCGTGGATGTCATCATGATCATATTCATAGTAGATGGCTCGGAGTTTCGGTACGGTCGTCTTCTGTGAGAAAGTTCCTTTAATAAAGAGGCGTGCGGTGAAGGTTTCAGGTGCTTTATAAAACTTTGACTTCCCTCCTACTACAAGGCAAGAAAGCACAATAATGCATGCATGAATTGCCAATAAATCAAAGGCCTGCTTTTTTTTTAATTCCTATTTTGACATGTACATACATAGCATTTTTAAGAGATAGCTCCGAGGTAGCTTTTCAGTCCTTGATCAGATCATGAATTTAATTAATTCAGTGTAGACATGTCATAGATTTAAACCCTTTAGAATTACATTTTTAATACAGATCTAACATTTAATGTCCTTTTTCATTTTTTTCTTGCGAAGTAAAAAAAATCCTTTAATACTCTGGTAGAAATTTTTTCCTCTTATTATGAGACTGTGGCTCCTTCCTAATTATATGGCTGCAAATTATTTACTGTAGTTTTAAATTAAGGAAGGAGACAAGTAATCCAGTGTAAAAAACACTGTTCCAACTTCAAGAAGAAATGAGTGTATGTGTTTAATTTCTCTTTAGGCATACAGCTGTACAGTCACTGTATAATGGAAGGTTTGAGACAAAATGGTCCCCCACCACCTTACCTCCGTGTAATGCAATTTAGCTTCATTAAATTACTGGAGGGCCAGTTACTTAAGCAGAATATTGATTTTCAGTCTGGGCCATGTTTAACATAATTCTGCGTAGGCAACAGCTAATTCTGCATTTGAATCTCGCACCCTAATGGAATTACACGACGCGGCTGACCATGGGCAAGGCAGGGCTGGGCTGGGGGCCGCTGCTCCCCCCTGCCCGCCCCGCTGCCTTTAACCCCTTCCTCCTCCACGCCGGCTCCGCGCACTTGAAACGGCCGCGCCGACTAATTTCTGGTTTCGTCGGTGGAGCTGCTGTCTTTCATCTGGGGATGCGTAGCCCTGAGCTAGGTTTGGGTACTGTAAAGTATCTGTGGGGCTATTCTATTTTTCTTCAGCAACCTATATCTTGGTCTATATAGCAACAGAGATGCACAGAGACAGCGCGGAACGAGGGATTTCCTCCAGTTCCTAACCCCAAATCCAGTTTTCTAAACCTACGAATTAAAGGATGGATTTTGCTTTAATTAAAACCTAGTAAAATGAACCAAATATTTGGCTGGAAAGTATGTTCTTTACATTGCTGGCTTGAAAGCTAGTCATTATTTTTATTTATTATTCTGTTTAATGATGAGATACAGTTTACAAGCCATTGAATAATAATAATTTAAAATGGTTCCCCATGAGTTATAGTTTGTCGGTGTCTTAGAATTTAAATAGTGTGTGGGGAGAAATAGTGCTTATCACCCACAGTAATGGTAGGCATGGCAGAGGGGGCATGATGCTACCTCGGTAGGTTTGAGATTTCGAGTAACGGGGTGTAAGATGGGCTCTCACAGACCTCAACTTCAAAACTCACTTGCTCAGTGGATTCCCCTAAATTAATCAAAATAGCAAAACACTGAAAATACCAGCTAGGGCTTCGGTTGATGGCGGTTTTTGTTTTTTAAATTTAGCAGCTAAACTGTCCTCTCAGTTCTCAGTCCCTGGAGACAAAACCATTTCATCCCTCCACAAGTACCAAACACTGTCCCTGCTTGTTTGGGAAATTTTGTGCAGAGTTGGGTTCATAAGACCATTTTTTCAGAAATACTGCTGCGTGGCAGAGAATTGCTTGAGGGCAGCTAAAAATGTTAGCTAGGAAGAGCCTCTGTTTTAAATGAACTTATCGTGGCCACTCTTTTGTATGCAGCTCATGCTCCACTCAGCTCCCCAAGAATAAATTGATTTAAAAAGTTCTTGCTATGGCATTGATGCTGCAAAGAGTTGAGTTCATGCTTAATTTGAGCGCCGTGCCCCATCCTGTTGACTTCAGTGAATTTCCTCAGAAGCTGTCGGTATTTCCATTGATTCAGATCATGGCCCGTGTCCACCTACATCTGCCAAAATGGACCCAAGACCCAGCGTGCAGAGAGGGGGTTGGGTTCAGGAGCCGGGGTTTCGCTCCACCCTAGCCATGTTTAGATGTAGATGTTTGACGAGCAGATTTGGGACGGAGGAAGGCAGGCAGGAGAAGACAATCTTGGTTGCGGCTTTTGAACCTTCGTTTGGGTTGCAAGAGCTCAATCGCTTGGACAAGTTGACCAGCTCCAGGCACTAGGACTGTGCCGTCTATCATGAGCACTGAAGCTGAATTTTGCTGTGGCTGAGAGCATGTTTAGGAGGAGGAATTTCCACAGCTCCCTTTAAATGGGTGAAGTTTGCGTGTTTCATGTCTCGCTGAAGAGAAGCTTTAGACTGGAGAGCTCTTAAAACAGAGTCAACATTGCCAGGCATCATTGGAGCTGCTGGTGTCGATAGGCATGCCCGAGCAAAGTGTGTAGATGGAAACTGGGTGTGCAAGGCACCTGGCAGAGGGTGCTTTGGGCTCAGGCAGCTCCCAGAGATGGGGGGCAAGCACGGGCAGGAGTGGCAGTGACCCTGCCCTGCTCCCCATGGGAGCTGGTGCAGCCGGAGCCCGCGCTCCCTGCAGCTCCTGGGGGCAGCTCCCCAGGGACCCCCGCTGCCTCATCCCACAGCCGGTCGTGGTTTCCTGGTTTGGGTGGAGGCCTGAGGTTTCGCAGAGCCTGCTGCTGCTGCTGCTGTCATCAGAATGCAAATTATGGCCGGCCGGGGTGATGCTGCTCATGTTAATTCCTCGGGACTCTGCCTCTCACATGCTCTTTCCATTTTCCCTCCCAAGTACAATGGTGGAGTTAGCCATTATTTGAACCGCCCCTGTGTTTCAGTCTGGGGGAAAATATGCAATATGCAAAACCAATTTGTCATTGGGAGTCAATAATTGGCATCAGGTGCATTACTTAGCATCCTGTCACGGATTTGGCATGTCACCTGATTGATAACTCTGTGCTTTCTCATGACATTGAACATAATTTGTTCCCTATCACATTTGCACACATGGCCCATGGTCCTTTGTTACTTACTGTATGCCCTATATCTTTGCATTTCATAGGTGGTGAAGGAGAGCGCTCCCTTCCCCGCACCTTGGCGCTTCCCGTGCTGTCATAGTTCTGATCCCGAAATGGCGGTGTAGCGGATGAACCCGTCTGTTTGGATTAGACGTGATGAAAGGGAGAGGGCAGGAGATACCCGGGGAGGCCTGCGCTGGCGGAAAGTGAATGAAAGCAGCTGACTTAAATTCTTTCTCTCTTCAGATTTGCACTCGTTTTCCACCAGTTTTTATCACACTGATCCGGTGGCAAGGAGCTCCACTGATTTCAGAGGAGCTGCTTACAGAAGGGGGTGTTAGCCGTTATATACAAGGTGGCAGAATCTGGCCATATATAATTAATACAAATATGTGCATAATTTAAAGCTGCCCCAGGAAAGCCTTAAATTACATGATAACCATGCAGACACTGGCCTAGGAAGGAAAACATGGGGAGTCTCTATTAGTGAAATTAATTATATGTAAGATTGTCTTCAATAACCATGTGGGAATGATTAAGTAATCAGTCAAATAAAAGATTTAATAACAAATTCCCTATCAATTATACAAGAACACCCAGTAAAAATTAAGTAAAAATGATTTTCAATGCATTAATGTTAATATTAACAGTTCCGAAAATATTATAACATAATTAAGTGTAATTTCTTGTAGCAAAACATACTCATAATAGCAAAATAAACAAGCCCCCACATAGTATTTCCCAAGGAAACTCCGCAGCTCGAGACGTGTGATGGCACACGGAGGTTTTGGAGGAGGCCAGCTCTGACGAGCGCCAGCAGAACGTGGGAAATGGGTCTGTGGTGGTGGTGTCCAGCGTGCAGGTCACAACTGCCTCTGTCACTGCGGCCGGGCGCTAAAAGAGAGAGAAAACTGACACAGCAGGTCTGCCAAAACAGGGGTGAAATAAGCTGGAAGCCTGGAATAACTTAGACTGCACCTATGAGGAACGGCTGAGGGAGTTGGGGGTGTTCAGCCTGGAGAAGAGGAGGCTGAGGGGAGACCTGATCGCTCTCTACAACTGCCTGACAGGAGGGGGCAGGGAGGGGGGTGTTGGGCTCTTCTCCCAAGTAGCTAGCGATAGGACAAGAGGAAATGGGCTCAAGCTGCGTTGAGGGAGGTTTAGGTTGGATATTAGGAAAAATTTCTTCACAGAAGGGGTAGTCAAGCATTGGAACAGGCTGCCCAGAGAGGTGGTGGAGTCCCCATCCCTGGAATCGTTCAAAAAACGGGCAGAGGTGGCACTTGGGGACATGGTTTAGTCTAGTCTACCCTTAATTGGTTTAGTGTGGACTTCATAGTGTAGGTTAATGGTTGGACTGGATGATCTTAAAGGTCTTTTCCAACCTAAACGATTCTATGATTCTATGATTCTAAAACTACTCCAAACATAAATGCGGCATTCGGTGTTTCTGATCTGGCCTTTTCTGGAGAATTTTCTGGGTTTGTATGCACCTCGTTTCTCCAAACTGGCATTTATTCCTTTCATTGTTGGACTGATAAAGTTCACTTTATCATTGCTCTCACCCACCACTGTGCCGGCAGGGATGGGAGCCATCTCATTTGTGGCAGCCTTCTAAGAGTTGGGTATCTATTTTAGGCTTTACATCCAAGATATTTCCGTAGTTGATGGGGGGACGGGGATATTTTAGCCACCTCTCTAAAGATGAAATTAATTGTCCTGTGGAGGTATCTACTTGTCTTTATGTTTTAGATGACTAACTTTAGCCAGAAATATAAATTTTTTACGTGGCTGAAGGTCAAGGTGAAAATACGCATCTGATAGAGTGGTCCAGAGCTCGCTGAAGTCAATGAGAATATTTCTATTAACTTTAGTAGGTTTTAAACACAGTTGCACTGCAATTTCCTAAAGGTAAAATGCTCTGGTTCCACTGTAGGAATAGCTGTTGTGGGCTATATTAATAATCCGTCTGGTCCAACACCCTGTCTCATTGGCTAATAGCTTGTGCATAAGGATGACTATAGGAATGGGGAGACATATAGCGACACTTTCCTCGGCTGTTTTCCCCGTCTCCAGCAATCTGCGTCTCGGGGACTTCCCGAGCCAGAGGTTGTGTTTAACAGCCTGTGAAGGACCAGCTACGTTGCAGAAAGTGGCCGAAAGCAATGAAAACAACCTAGATTAGCCAGAGTTTTGTGTTTGGCCTAAACTGCATCTTTTTTTTCCCCTATAGAAACATTAAAATAGTGGGATTTGATCTAAGCATCCCTATGCAACTAGGAATGAGCAACTTTTTGTGAGGCCCTTTGCAATAAGACCCCATCAAACTAGCTAATAGATGCTGCAAGAGTTAGGTTTCATTCCTAGATAACCATAGAAGTAGAATTTATACAAACAGTTGGGAGTGAAAGGCTTAACTTTTCAAATGAGAAAGTAATATTTTTAAAAATGTGCTTACTACAGACAAAGAAAAATAATAATAAAAAATCCTTCTTGGTACATTTGAAGAGTCTTACAACAATTCCATAGTAGTACTTTCTGTATTTCTCATAAAACCACATTTTTCTTTGGATGTCGGATACAGCTATATGAAATAAGGCAAGGTAGTGAATATGTTTTTCTGTAATTACCACAGTGTTTGTTCCCACATCAGGGTTCTGGATACTGTGTTTTTCCAAAACCAAACAGAAAACTCTTTCCCCCCATCTCACAGCAAATGCTTAATAGAAAGGAATTGACATCCACTTGGACTTGCAAAATTTTATTTATATGCACTATTATACAGGCAGCAGCTCAAGTGGTAATTGTGCTTCCAAGTAATAGTTAATTAGTAAAAATTCTTGAGTTATGTGTGTTCTACTAAGTTGCTTTGAGGTCTAGAGTCTAGAGAGTGCTGTAATATTTTCAGCAAGGGTATATAGTTAAAATAATGTGGGGTTTTCTTTTCTTTTTATCAAAATCTGAGAAATAACCTGCCAAACCAATCATTCTCTCCCAGGAGTCTTGCAGAAGGCCTGGATGTTAATTGCATTTAACCTAGAACAGCAGAGCATTTTTTTTTCTTTATACAATAACTAATATGTAAACTACTGTTGCACTTTGAAATTACTTTCACTTAAATTCTATTATTGAAGCTCCACAGTGGAATATATCCAGGGTCCATTTCATTAAAAAAGACTAATTACACTGGAACCGCACAACATACCCGCCAATCTTCCTCGGTATGACTGAAAAATGAGCATTCAAGAGATACAGCACACTTATTTGTCCTGGCATTCCTGAGAAAGGTTTATGCGAGGGTGCAGGCGAGGCCAGAAATGAAATTCTGATTGGTAATGAAGGGACACTTCTTTTTTCCCCATAATAGCAGGAATTTACATGGATTGGCTGGCAGCTAAGGCAGTGGAAATACCTACCTTATCATTCCCATTGAGGAAAAAGCAGGCAAGCAAAAGGCAACACTGCAACACCAGACTGAAACACGGCGTGTACTTCCACTGGCTGACATGCTAATATTCTTTATATTTATTTACACAGGCAACCTAAAAACTCCATAAATTTTCTGTTGGAGACTCACAATAAAAATACACCTTGTGTAAAAAGAAACATAAACTGGCAAGCTGATCGTAGGGCGGACTGTGGGATAACAAGCGTGTGATATTCCTGTAGCACTCTGCCAATGGCCTCTGGTTTTGGAAATCAAAGGATGAGCCGCAGCCAGCAGCCCCGACACCGGCACCCACGAGCGGTGACGCTCGGGAGGCAGCGCTGGGGAAGGGCGAGGAGGTTGCTGTGGATTTTGCTGGTCGATCTCCAGAAGCTCCTGTTTTTTAACTCTGATTTGGGATTTTTGGAGCTTGCCGAGGCATGGGCAGCATTGGTGGGTGCTCGGGAAGGGGCTGTACCATGTCCCATGGGGGATGGCAATAGGTGAGCTGGGGTAGGTGTTGCTTTGGCAGTTGCCAGTTTCTGCCTGAAATCTCACCCGTTTTTTTTGGAGGAGGGCTGGCGGAGCTGCTCTGCTCACAGGCGTTTCTCCCAGCTCTTTGGAAATGACTTGTTTAATTGGTGGTGGGGTGAGTCAAGTCCTTACCGACGCTGAAATACTCGTCATGACCGGGGCTCTGAAATGACGATGAAGTGCCCCGGTTATACTAGGATCTGCTCAAGATGTTGACAGCTTTTGTTTGCTACTTTGACTTTGCTGGTGCCTTTGATGGAGCATAATAAGGGCATGTTATAGCACGCCTAAAAGTTTGCCAGTGATGTAGGACTGTATGTCAGCACTGTTATTAACTTTCCTGGCAACTGGTGGATCCTTGGCCAGGATTTCACACTTGGAAGTTTCCTACATAGAGGGGCAGCGGTGGTACCTATGGCCAAACCCCATTCATGGGTATGGGAAATATTCCTAGTTTGCATGTACAACGCATTCAGTTTTTGTCTGCCAAAGAATGAAGGAATATGCTTATGGGAACCACTGCTCCCACCTCGCTCAGGACTATGCTGTCCCTGCTCCCCGCTACCTGGGACAAGTTTTCCCAAGGGGGACGGGTTTTGCACCGCAGAAAGCAATTTCCCCTTCCCTGCTTGAAGGGCTGGAGTCTGCGGAGGGGTTGGCCATTCCCCAGCCAGGGCTCCTTGGAAACCAGCTGAGAAAAAAGGAAAAACAAAGGCTGAGGATGCTAGAATTGAAAAGTCCGGCTCCAAGGTGTGTCAGGGTTTGAAACCTGCAGCCTGGCTCTGCGCCACCTGCTCACTGCCAGAAATCACGATGGGAGTGAGAATAATACTCGATTCTTCTGTCTCACACGTTTATGCATCCATGAGTTTGACATAAAAGCAATTTCTGTTCTTTTTTTCCCCCATTGGGATGGTGAAAAATAAACACTTAGCACAAGAAGCAAGCCCATGAACATATAGTCTGTCTGGTCCTCGAGTAAGGTCCATTAAAATATTGCAAAAACATTAAAGTTCGTAGCACGATGGTTTGTATTTCATTAGTAAGGTGTTCCTGCCAAAAATGTGAGACCTTTATAACTTGTTGGCACTGAAAGTACAACTGACCTTGTGCTGTACTGTAATAACTTCTTATTCTATAATCCATCTTCTCTAAACAGTTATGTTTTGCCCTGAACGTACAAAGTCAGTGAGCTTCGGGGAGGAACTTTGGCCCTTGCAGTGGCTGCAGAGCCCATAGCCACATTGTGCTGCGGGGGGATGCAGGCTGCATCCTGGGGGATGCAGGAAAGGAGGAGGAAAAGGGGGGACAAGCCAAAGAACATCAGTCTGGAGTGAGGGGGCTTGGGGACCCACACAACACCCACAGATCCTTTGTAGGTCGTTGGGTGGCTTGGCTCTGCCATAGGAGATGGGGATCATAGGTGTGCGCTTGTTGTCACGGTGGGGGAAGAGACATGGTGTCCTTCAGGTGGAAGTAAGAGGACCCCAGAAAATATGAAATTCCTGTTCACTGGTGCTACTATGGAAAGTAACATAGGCTAAACTCGAGTTGTAATGCAGACTGAATTTGCTGCAAAAAGAGGTACTGTAAGATTTATGGGGCAAGGAGAATTTTTTTGTTCTGTATAAGAACAGGGTATAGAAAAGTTGATGTTCTCCACACTACCATATTAATAACAACAACAATGACAACAACAATAATAATGATGTTTGCTGGTGTGAAGAGAGAGGAATATGGGATTTATAACAACAAGAACAAGAACAAGAACAAGAACAAGAACAACAACAACAACAATAATAATAATAATAATAATAATAATAATTGCTGGTGTGAAGACAGAAGAATATGGGATTTATAACTCTTCTAACCTCCAGCTTGCCAAGGGAGATAAAACAACAATTACTGTTGCATTGTCTGGGCAAAACTTGTTATCTTGACAAGTAAAGAGAGAGAAAATATTTTGTTAGTGGACCCTATTTTGTAAAATGCGTGTCTGGTAAAGAGCATAGTGGGATACAATATTCATCCGAAGGCTATCAATGGTTTGAAAGACACCTCGGTGTATGCCGCACACTCTCAGCTCCATCTAAATAATCTGAATGTCCTGATTCATTGATTTGTGCATTATGCTCATAAAGACATTACATTTGAACTTGATATGAAATAAAAGGCTTTGGTCAGTCAATACTCTTCAAGAAAGCACTTCAAAGATTTTATAAAAGGGTCGCTGACCTGTATACTGAGATTGGACCTCTGTTGTCCAGGGAGAGCCTCTCCTCACTTGGTCTTTGAACCTGCCCTCTCCCTCTTTCCCAAAGCACTACACAAAGCAATAACTTATTACAAGTCAGTGTTTTCAACTGTGCATACAAGGAAAAACATCAAAACAACGCAGCTGAAAATAATCCCCTTTAGAGATGAGATTATGTTTTATTGTTTCTTTTACCAGGTGTACAGTACTCAATATTTAAAATGATTGCTCTGAATATACAGGTTTAGCAGGCTTGGCTTTGCCTCTCTCATGCGCAATTCTGGTCCGCATTTCTCAGAAATTTAGCTTTCTTCAAAAATGAACATAGACTTTAAATATCTATATGTCGGGGCTCAGCCCCAGCCCCAGCTCAGCACCACGCGGCCATCGCTCACTGCCCCTGCCCCCATGGGATGGGGGAGAGAATCAGAGGAGTGAGAGTGAGAAACACTCCTGGGCTGACATAAGAACAGTCTAATAATTGAAATAAAATAAAGTAAAATAATAATAATAATATAATAATACTAGTAATAACAATATCCAAAGCAAGTGCTGCCCAATGCAATTGCTCCCCACCCGCCGACCGATGCCCAGCCAGTTCCCAGCAGCGATCGCTGCTCCCCGGCCAACCCCCCCAGTTTCTATACTGCCCATGACGCCGGATGGTATGGAATGGCCCTTGGGGCAGTTGGGGTCAGCTCTCCTGGCTGTGCCCCCTCCCAGCTCCTTGTGCCCCTGGCAGAGCAGGGGAAGCTGGAAAGTCCTTGCCTGGCATAAGCAGCGCTGAGCAACAACTAAACCATCAGCGTGTTATCAGCGTTATTCTCCTCCTAAATCCAAACCACAGCACTGTGCCTGCTGCTGGGAAGAACATTAACTCTATCCCAGCCCAAACCAGGACACTATATTTCAAGTGGATACAGCAAATGACAACCAATTCACTTGTTGGCCTTTATGACCCACCTGCGTGTTTGCCTTAGTGCCTCAAAGGTTTTGGGGTGTTATTTTTAAATCTGAACTCCTCCTCACCGAGCGTTACCCCAGGCTCAGTTGGAAACACCTCTCATCTCATCCCCTACCAAAATCCCGCTCGGGAAGAGCTGTGCCGGTTCTGCCACCCCCAGCTTTGGCACTGTGGCACCAGCTTTGGGGTGGCTGAAGTAGAGGTCAAAATTCTTAAGCTCAAGTCTTATTTTAAAAAAAAAAAAAAAAAAAAAATCCATTTGTGAGATTTTGCTAGGTCAGACCGATTGAAAGCTCGATCCAGCTCTGGGGTTACCGAAAACGTACATCAAAAAGATGTAAGACCCTAATGTTCTTTCTGTCCAAGCATGTATGGTCCCTGCTCTGTATCGACTCCAGCGCTAGTGGCATCCTTCAGTGAGACATTTGTACACGGCCAAAATTTAGGGGCACTGCTGAGACAAAGGAGTTTGTTTGTAATCAGAATTCCTTTCATGAAGACTGTGATTTATAGACATTTCTAAAAGCAGAAGGACTCTGCGCCGTTATTTAAAAGGCTAGGCTGCTCTGAGTTATTTATAAATACCAATACAACAGAAACAGTTGCTAACTTCGGGCAGAAAGATACTATTCATCATATAATTCAGTGGGAAAATAACAGATCTGTCGGAAGTGGCAGCAAAAGCATAGCATATTGGTGCGGAATCGAATCTAGATAAAACAAGCAGTATTTTCCTCTTCTGAAATCAAACTGCAAAATGTAGAATAAGTAGAAATAAACAGCCAATCGTCCCAACACCATTTTTTCCTGGTCAAACCGTGCAAAAAAACCTAAAACTCACAATGGAGCAACTTCCATTTTAGATCAGTTTCTCCTCCTCTCGCATGGTCTATTTATTTTTATTGGTTTGTTTCTCATTAAATCCTTCAATTACTCTGCAGTGTAAAATGGTGAAATTATTGGCATGTGCCACTTTCATCATGTATTTGAGTTTGCTTATTACACTTGCAGAAAATGCTTGAATGGTATTAGGCTCTGCTGTGGATTGAGACAGAGTTAATAAATATTATTTGGTGTTTTTTCCCTGAGAAGCACTGCTTTTCTTGATTGTTTTTTACAGTTGGATTGGGAATATTGATTTATTCACCACTGTTACAATAATTGTATACAAGGAACAAAAAATGCAGAGGTAACATTTCATCAGCTCAAACAGATTAATTAGTTGTAGTAGATTAGGCACAGTGTTACACAGAAAGATTTGCATTTAGAGGAAGAAAAAAGTTTTTTTTTTTTTTAATCTTAAAAAAGGCAAGAGAATTTAATAGAGATGTGATACACGGAGCTGCTTGGCTTATTATTCAATCAGTGTTTCCAAATGAGTATTAAAGGGCAACTTTAAATATTAACTCTTCTTTCTAAAATAAAAATACAGCGTAATTGTTGAACGCATGGTATGGGGAAATCCCTGCTTACCGTACTTGTGTAAGAAAAGTTAACTTGGTTTTGCATCCTAAATTTAAAATTGGACAGACATTATAAATCAATGTATAACAGAAGCACAGGCATTTCAAAATCCGAATTTGCTATCGTGTTCTGTCTGCATGGAAGCAAAGACGTTGTTTGTATTTTTCTCTTTGTGGGCAGAATTAAGGAGAAGCCGTGAAGAGGTAAATATTACTGTCTTTTGTGTGAGGTTAGCTTGGCCACGATACTGAAAATTATTCATTAAAGGTTATGAGGCATTAACAAGAGTTTAAAAAGTGTCCTGGTTGTTCCCTATTTGACCCCTTTCTGCAGGGAACTGAAATTTCCCAGTGCTCCGGACCACTGACACCACGAGGGTAATTAAGCAATTTCCCCCAAGGTTTCAAGTTTTAACATCTTTCAGTATTGAAACAGAGAAGAAAAACATTTTTTATCACTCTCACATTCTATAGAAACCTACAGAGAGCTACACAATGGGCCTTGCCTGACATGCTGATTTTCTTTTTAAACCATCTGTTAAATCATCCTGGCTTGCAACATATTAGACATTATAAATGCCCCTAATTTTTCAAAGCAGTGCACAAGGATTCAGCTGCTTGACTTCCAGTTTATGCCGTGCTATCCCACCCCAGCCATTGAGAGACATTAAACATACAGAGCCAGTTTCACAGCTCGCCTAATGCCGCTTTTTTGTCAGCCTGGCAATGCAGAGCATCTTTCAATCTGGCTTAAAGGGCCACTGGAGGGATGCTCCACTGTCGCAGCATCCTTGAGCAGCACACAGCTTCCAGCGGCGCCCCCGGCCCCGCTCCCGGCCCCCTCCTCGCGGCGCTGCTGCCCACGCAGCCCCCGGGCCGCTTGCTCCCCGATGTCGGGCAGCCCCGCGACCCCCAGCCTGCGGCTGCTCTGCGGCCCAAGGCGGCCACCTCCTGCCTTCCGGGAGCACCCTGGGGTACGCTCATCCCGGCTTAGGAGGAGAACCAAAATGTGTTAAATTGCCTTTGCAGCCGGTGCCTGGTGGGGGATTGCAGATCTGGCCCCCGGGACCGACGCTCCCGCGGGCTGCGTGCAGCGCACCGGGGTTTTGCAGAAGCTGTGGTGCGGGGAGGATGCTCGGGGCACTCCGCGTCCCGTAACGCCGGGAGCAGGAGCATGGCGCGAGCAGCTTCCCACTCCAGTATATTTATCTTCTTTTAACTCTGCTCCAGGTGGTTTTGGTCTTTTTCCCAATAAATGTATCTGTCGCGTGAATGACAAGTTGCCGATTCGCCACTGCGTGCCACCGCGTGTCTGGATGCTCAGGGAAGAAGGTGCGAGCTGCACCCCCAGCATCTCTCCTCCCCGGCCGGCAGGTACCGCTTCTGAGTGCCATATCCTGAGAAGTGGCGTGGCCTCGGATCACAAATTAAAGAAAAAAAAGGTCCAGGAAGGTTGGGCTTTAGCTATAAAACCACTGGCGGTATTCCCCTTAATCTGCGGTGCGGCACACACTGCTTTGCAGAATGAAAATGTGGAACGTCGTTATGAAGCTGTACGTGCTGATTTCTCTGCAACATACCCTCAAGGATCCCAAGGAAGAATTGATAAAATTATTTCAATGAAGTCCGGCTTGAAAAAAGATCAAATGGGATGCTTGTGAGGATGCTCAGCCAGCGTCCAGCAGCGTGCAGCAGTGCCGAGCCGCGGCGTGCCCTGGGCGCTGGCGAGGCACCGGACGGCTTTGGCAGGCTCTGCCATGAGAAAGGAAAATCTCCTTGACGCACCACTGTAGCAAAGGATACTGTGCTTCTAAAAATAAGAACACCGGGGTACACGAGGAATTTGAAAGTCTCCGATCGTGTGCTTGGTGTTTCAACGAATGAACTTTTATTACCTATCAAAGTGCCACCGTCTTGCAAGTGAATGAAAAAAAAAAATGCAGTCGCGTTTGCTCCAGCTTCTGCTACATGAACTGACTTGATTTTTGCCCTGATTTGTAGCCTCAGACCCTGGGCCTGTGCTCCCTGGCATTTTGTGAGCAGGGGCAAGAAGGTGCTTTGGGGAATTCTGCAGCAAAGGAAATGAGCAATAATCCTCTCTTCCTCCTCCACGTGATGGATTTATACACTTTTGCCAAAAGTTTCTTGCATCCCACTGCATTTAACCTTCAGATGTGTCTTTCTGCTAGACAAGGAAGAAAATATTCCAGCTGCTATGAAAGATAATCATTAAGGTGATCTAACTCCAAAGATCAATAACATCTCTACAAGACCCTTCCAGGGTTTCTGTGATATCTTCTATCTCATTAAAAATTGTACTGAAAGATCCTGTTCAGGTAAAGGGGATCTGATAATTTCTTCAACATTACGGAGCAAGATTTATTAAACGTTTGTTCATCTGAACAGTGCTTGGATGAAATAACTGCATAATAATGAAGAGGTAAATATGTGTTTAGATATATATTTAGGCAATTACTGGGAATATCACTAATTATAGTAACCAGGAAATGATTTTTTTTTTTGAAGATGCACACTTCAGAAGATAGATCCACTCACATTCACATGTTCATAGTTTACCATCTATATATATACAATTACATTTTAATTTTTATTTATAAATGACATACAATCTCAGAGCGTTGTGAAGGCCCTGAGATTGCTTTGTCAGACTTGCAGGTCCTGTATTTCTGGGTCAGTCACAGCATCTTCCAACCTTCTCACGCTGGCCCACCAGCAGAGACACCATAATTTTTGCAAGAATAACCAAGAACTGATTCTCCAGCCATTTGAAAGGCCCACAGCAGTTTGAATGCCGAGATCCAGGCAATACAGTCATAACATCTTCCTCTGCAGGGTGTTAAACTGGACAGGAGATGGTACTTCCCATTGCTATTATTTTCTGTAACGTAGAAAGGTTACTGCACGTCTCAGGTGTGTTATCCTTTGCCTTCTCGGATAAGCTGCCGCAGACTGGGGCGGTTGGTTGACCCAGGAGGAGTTTGCTTCATGGGACTGATTTTTGAGTAAAAGAAATATTAATGGAAGATAGTGATGAGGAAAGATAGATGTGCTCAAAAAAAGCAGGGAGAGCCAAATCCTGCAGCCAAGAATTGGCTTTGCACTTAGAAAAACCACTTGTCTTAATTTCTACTCTTATTATACCATGATAGCTAAATTTGGCCACTGCTGAAAAATAGTTAAAATATAAATAGCATCAAGAAAAAGGAGTCTATGGCTCTGAAATACTCAGTGAGCAGATTTGCTTTAGAAATCAATGACATTTTTACCTAATCACTTTTCAAACAAGACTACATTTTTCGATTAAATCTTGTGCACGGACACAAGACTCTAGCTGCTTTTCAAGCTAATCAAGTGTTACACTTAAGACACAGGAAAATATTGTATTTCATTTCTACATCTTCTTTGTTCGCGACACAGCTATAAAATTTCTGCTTTTTCAGCCTTACAACTCTTGCAGCCTTTGGATCTTTTTGCACCTGTGAAGGTGTTTACTCAGCTATGAACACAATTATGACATGCAATAACAGTTGCCTTTCAAACAAGCATCTGGAAAACCAGGGGTAGTGTTGATTCAGACAGTGGCAGAATTTGGAAAGACTGTTAATGATAAGAACTCTAATTTCTTTCCTTGTGCAAAAAAAAAAAAAATCACACACACAAAAAGAAGCAAGCTGTTCAACACCAGAGGTTTTTTTAAAGCAATTGAAATACAGTCCCAACAAGTTATATGAAAATACTCTTTATTCTCATTTATTAACGCTGTTTTCTTCCACTATTTATACACAATGGCTGATATTCATGTATAAGCTTCATTTATAACAATTACAGAACTGTACCTATGCCAGATTTGTGTGTTCATCCTTCTGCTACATCAAAGACAAAATGCTTCAAGGAACACAGTTTGCATCGAGATCCCTAAATATTCAGAGAATCCTTCTGGCGGATTTCTGGTACTTTAGGTACTTCATGTCAGTAATTTAAATGTCCATAGTGTTTGGGAGCGCATGTCTGGCCATCATTCACCAGGAAAGTCTTTCATCCCATGGCAGGTTGTCCCACCGTGAGGACACCTTGTCCTGGAGAGCGGTAGGGACAGGGCAGGTTGTCCCACCATGAGGACACCTTGTCCTGGAGAGCGGTAGGGACAGGGCAGGTTGTCCCACCGTGAGGACACCTTGTCCTGGAGAGCAGTAGGGACAGGGCAGGTTGTCCCACCACGAGGAGATCTTGTCCTGGAGAGCAGTTGGGACATGGCATGTTGTCCCACCATGAGCAGACCTTGTCCTGGAGAGCAGCAGCAGGTAGAGGGCAGGTTGTCCCACCATGATGGGACCTTGTCCTGGAGAGCAGCAGGTACAGGGCTCTGATCTGGACACTCCTCCGGGAAGTCCCTGGGAACCTCCTTGGGAAAAGATGCCCCTCCATACCTGCTCTGTGCACCAAATGGTGGCTTCAGAGGGGTGTCAGACGCTTCAGCAGTCTGCCTGATGCGTCACTCTCATTTTTTCTGGTTGGAAAAAAAAGAAAAAAATGCAAACATCGCTGGCACAAGACAAATCAAAATCAATCAAGCCAGCATCTACAACAACACTGTAAATATCCATAATCTTTTGCAGGTTTTTTGTTGTGGTGGTTGTTTCATATTTGGAGATTGGCTAAAAGGGGGAAAAGGAGAGGTGGGAACAAATCCTGCAAACTGGGAAATGGGCTGCTCTGAGGAACGGCCAAAGATGCCCTTCAAACCCATCCCTGGTCCCAGCATCGTGCAGGCAGCAGTTTAAGGCAATGCCTTGGCTGAGTTGCAGAAATGTGTCTCCAGTTGATGCCCCTGCTGTGGAGCTGATCTGAATACAGTAGCTGCTCTCAAGGACAGGTAAGCGGCATCAGGAACCGAGCAAATTTTTATGTCCTAAACATTGAGGGCTCGGATGGATAGCTGAGACGGCAACACACATGGTGATAAGCTCCTGCGCATGTGAGGTCATAACTGAATTCCCTCAAATTACTTAGAATAAAGAGAAAACCAGGAAATTTCAAAAGAACTAAAAAGAGAAGAAGAATAGACCTTGCTTCATAAAGCAACCATGAAGAGGATTTAAAAATACAGAGAGGAGTTTTGCCCAGCTGTGTGGGATAAAACTGTAAGTTCAGCAGAACAGAGCAAAGCTGATATGGAATAGTTTTAAATGTCTTTTCCCTCATAACTAGATTATTCAGTACAATGTCATTTGCTGCCACTGACATTTTCTTTAAAGTCATAAAGGCCTACATAGTAATAAAAGGGCTCAGAATAAAATTAGGAATATCATGTATAAATTATCTTTAACCTTAGCTTCATTTGGACTGTGACTTTTTAGACCTGATCAATTTTCATGAAACTATCCACATAAAACTGTGAAAAAATATTTGATCCTTGGCTCTCATAAAGCTCCTGTAACAAGCCTGGTACTTTCTTGATACTTAATAGTGCTGTTGGTGTCTGTCTCTGTGGGCAATTCTATAAAACTGGGGATAATATCTGAGATTTAATGCAATTTCTCAGAGCATTGTTATGGAAAACATCTACCCGGATACGTGCATTTTACGTTGTTTGTACATAGCACACATTTACCAAATTTCCTGCTTAGTTTGAAAAAGCCCACAGACTACTTCAGGTGTGGTTTTTCTCCTCCCCATTTCCGAAAAACAAGCTCTTGTGAGATTTTTAAGGTTAATTGTTCAGTACGGCCCCTCTAACAACATTGAACTTGTGGTAGCAAAAGGCAGTTCCTAGTATGCTTTGTAAATGGGAATGACTATTGAATCACGCAGTGTGTCTGATATATTAGGCAAAAAAGTTTTATCTTCACACTGTATAGCTCTGTTGTAGCCTTTTAAAACATTTCATAAGTGATATTGTGCGCTCCAGAGGCACCTGGAGAAGAGGTAGAGGCAGCTTTGAACTACGGGGCAAAGTTTGTCCTCTGCCTGACAGGGAATTAGTTGCCAAAATATCCTGTCAGCCAAAATCAGTGCTCAGTGATAGTGGATGAGAAGGTTAATCATGGCCCAAGGAAACAAAAAAACATATGTTTTGATTCAATTATGTATTTAAGTTAGAGGCAGAGTGAAAAGTACCAAGTGGCTCCTCAATGCCCTTATGTTTACCAGGTAAGAGGCTGAAGATAGGACTTTCCAGGGGAAAGAACTGGCAACTCATGAATTCTTTGACCTCTAATAAGCTGTTAATGTGTTTAAGGGATATAAAAGAGCGGTACCAGCTGTAGGAGCTGCTGAGTGTGATGGGCTGCTCATGCATGCCCAGGTGAGCACTTGCTTTGGGGGAAGCTCAGGGTGGCTGCAAGCAGAGGGGAGCATCAAGACTCCCTTGCTGGGCTGGGATGTAGAGGAGAGCTGTTGGGCTGGTGTCCCTCCCAAAATTCCTAACGCTCCCTGGCTCCCTCCTCTGCCCTTTCAGCCTGGATGGATGCAGATTTGATCTGAATAGATGCACATTTGCTCCTGAAGAAAGTAAAGTTGCTTTCAGCTTTGTGTGTGAAAGCGTAGGTAGGTAAAAATGCTCTTTTCAAGGGAGGTTCTGCATTAATGTTCTCCTGATCCCTGGTGCTTTCTGCTGTCTGGTTGTCACCCTATGCCGCTTGCTGTGTTTGGTTCGGTGGTAAAATTAGAATGAATCAAGAGCTGGATTGTAAGGTGTCCAGGCTAACCTTCTCTCATGGGTCATATTTTATGTACTAATAGACATTCCTGTAAGTTGTGTATTTGGAGACCCTGACAGCGGGATAACAGCCAAACGCTAAGCACTGTTGTTTATTTCCTGGAAAAGAGATTTCTAACAGAGAGGAGGAAAGGCACATAAAGGAAATGAATTTCATATATTTCTAGGTAACAAATGATAATCGTATGTGTTTTTAAATCTCTCTGAAGCCTGTCATACTTTACCACATATTCCTGCTCAGAGCAAGGCACGGTGTTGTGGCCGAAGGACTGAATTTGGCTGAAGCTGTCGCCCTCTCTGATACCATGTCCTGTGTGGTCATGGGCAAAGCACTTGATCTTGCTTTGCTTCGACCCTCCAGCTGGGAAATGGGAGCAGCGCGCCCCTGCTTCGCTGCTCAGCGGGGCTGGGCTCATTAATGATGGCAAAACGCTCTGGTATGATGGAGATACGGGCACACTAGGGTGTAGAAAAATGGACCAAAGTGGTAATAGGAGACTTTCTCTTCCAAGTGAAGGCCAGAAGTATTTAATTTAGCCTATACCACTGGATAGAAGGGCGGAGGGGAGGAAGGGAGGCTTTTCTTTGCAGGCCACGTGAGTTGTGCTGTGTCTTTAGCTCTGCAGGATGAGGTTAGTTCTGCTTATTGCAATTGAATCGTGACATTAACTGGTTTACATGTGGATAAAGGCAGGCTGCTATCTGTGTATGAAACGCTGTATTCCTCTTCAGTCACTAGATAGCCTGATGCTTCTGCAGCGGTCAAAAAATGAGGCTTTCTGCCCACTGCTAATCAGCAGAGAGCAAAACAGCTGCACAGTGATGGATCTGGTGGTGTTGGCATGGTGGTGTTGGGTTGATCATTGGGCTGATGACCTTGGAGGTACTTTCCAATCTTAATGATTCCTAGTTTTTACTTTCATTATAAATAATCCAGCCACCAAGCCAGGAAACATGAACTTGCTACTCTCCCCTGAATTGGTTTAGTGGTGGACTTGGTAGTGTAGGTTAATGGTTGGACTGGATGATCTTAAAGGTCTTTTCCAACCTAAACGATTCTATGATTCTATCTGCCTTCCTGTGGGCTGAAGCGAATTCATCCCGGCATCAGATTAAGCTCAGCTGAAAGGCATAGTTTTCCCTTATAGTTTGAAGCCCCCTAAATCACTGATATATTTGTATGCCAGTCCTTGACTGTAGGTACATGAGTACACTGAGATGGAGTGTGTGAACATATGTTTACATTGCTGGTAGCTTTGAACTATAAATTCTGCTGCATATTAATGGCGTATTTATGCATGGTAACTTAGCAAGCATGAGTCATTTATCTAATAAAATGTTAATTACTAGTTACTAGGTATATTTATTTACAAATTACTGTGGAACTTACAATGGAAATTTCATCCTCTGGCCTTTTTTTGAGGAAAAGTTCTCTACTCCTCTTAATGCGATCCCTTTCATGAAAGGGACTTGGAAAATTACTTGAAGCTGTATCTGCTCTGTTGTACGCTGCTTCGTGCTATGCTGTGCAATGGTAAGCCATGTTCTAGCTGCTCTGCATCTCAAAATACAATGTGAGAACCTCTAAAAGAAAAAAAGTTCTCCCACAGGATCTGATCATTCAAAACAGGTTTAGGAATCTTATATGAAACGTTTAAGAGGGAGTTTACAGTCCCTAATTGCTTTTTTTTCTTCTATGCAATGGCCTTGGATAATGGGAATTAGACACCTAACTTCCTAAAGGGCTTTACAGGATCTACTGCAGTTTTATGGCATGGGGAGGTCAGAATTAATGGCTTAGGCCCCCAAGGGCTGCACACCCTGTGTTTACGGGAAACCCGGCTCGGGGAGGGGGTTTCTGGGACGGAGATTTGGAGACAGGCAGGAGGTGTGAAAGGGGAGGTGTGTGGGAACTGTAGATCTGCAACTTTATATGCCTCAAGCCGGTTTTCCCCTACTGTGATGCTGCTTTGGCTCTGAGGTGCTGTGGAGTTGGGGATTTAGAATTGTGTTTCCCGGTTTCCATGGACCTCTCAAATTTACAGCACAGATTTCCTGTGGATGCTCTATTGTCCTGCTAAGTGGAGGATCACAGTGGCCTTGCCTAACAGTAGCAACCTTTTTTAGTTCTCCCAGCTGAAAATCAGCCACTGTCCAAAGGAAAATCCTCTGCTTTTGGGGGAATGCATCAAGAAGAATCATGAGCATCTCTAAACATTGCAATGCAGATGCACATTTTTAAGGAAACCCTGTATAAGAGTAGCAGAATTATTGCAGCAGGATGAAATCTCTCATGTTTTATAGTATTGGTCCAACAGCATTATAACCTCACCCTCACCAGAAGACTTTAAATTCCCATTTTTATAAAAAGTTGACACAATGTGAGATTTCTATAGGACATGGGATGGCAGTTGCTAACCGTAATGGTTAAGCTACTCTTTGCATGTTGCAGTCATATTTATAGAGATTTAACTTGCAAAATGTTCAGCACTTAAACAATCTCGCTGGCTGTGTAATAAGATGTTTCAGCCCAGTGAAATATTGCCTTGGCAAGTGTAACATTTTTTATTATGACCCTTCTTATTGCTGGCATTGTGTTGCACAAAGTAGAACTGCAGGAGTAGATGAAACTGTTTCCAGCAATGTAATATTTGGTCAGTTGTGATTTCTTTTTTTTTTTTTTTTTCCCCTTTTCCTATTTTTTTTTTCTTTCCTTCAGTACTGGTGTCACCTTTAACAAATGTACTGTGCCTCTTAATGTGCACCCAGGGTCTTGTGAAAACACTGTGAGAAAGTGCTTATCCACGGTAGTTTGGATGTAGTTTAGTGTGCTAGCACGAGCCAAGTGCTGTCCCAACTTCAGTGAGCATTTGATTCCCGGTATGATCCCAGGCGGGAAGTTGGCGTGTCTCTTGCATGCACTTGACAATCGGAGTGCTTCCGCAGTGGGCTTGGTGCACGGCACGATTTGGGATGTGCGTACAGCAGTTGTGCACTTTGCAAACGCTTCTGAGCAGCAAAGAGAACTGAGCAGACAAACAGGTTTCTGGAGGCAGTGAAAACTAGACACAAATACATGAGCCTGGCCAGCAAAGCTTGTGATTTTCAAAAAGGCTGAGCCTGTTGAATTTCATAACTTGTCCCTATTCAGAGTAAATATTTTATATAGGTACGTACATATATGGCATATAAAAATTTTTGGGATTGGAAAGAGATATGGCTTAACAAAAGGGTTATTTTTATTTGGCCGTGTTCCTCGCATATTAAGAGAAGAACTGTGCTCTAAGAAAATGCATAGTTTCCACTGAAAAATCTCCCAGGACATCCCATATTCTGGCTGTCTTCTCCCTGCCTGTGTACTGTGATCTCGGTATCTTAAAAAAAAAAAAAAAAAATCCACCCAAACAAAACCAAAAAAACCCCACCCCCCCAAAAAAACCAAAAAAAAAAACCCAAATGATGTGAGAGCCTAAGCCTCCACATTTTCCTTTAGCACAGACAGGGTTTCAGAAATTAGAGTGTCCTCACTGGGCTTCAGATATGGTAGAGGGTGAAAGATTTCAAAGGCAGCTTTAATGAAAGAGAAATACTGAAAGAAAGAACACAGAGAGCAGTGACACTATAGTTCTGCTAAATTTTACATTTAAACTAAGAGGCTAATCATAATTTATTCTGTCAAAGAAATGACCTATAAGTAAAGAAGACAAAATACGACTTGATGATTAAAGACTTTAAGAAATACTCTCTATAGTTATGTCAGTACTGCATGTACTGTATACGTAATCTAAAGCAGTGTTTGAAATTTCTCCTAATTATATTTGGAACCCGGACCATAACATCCTTGGGGAAATGTTTAGTGCGTTGCAGTGATGTGGCAGCTTCCCTGCACTGCCACTTCTGATGGCACATCTGAGTTAAAGCACTTTTTTTTTTTTCTAAACGCTTTCAGCTCTGGGAAGCGGTGAGGGTTGGGTGAGGTAGGGTTTCTTACAGGTGACCGGGAAAGATGCACAGAAGCATCGTGGTGGAGGACCAGGAGGCTGCTTTCAGCAGGGGCTTCCTTCCTATTGCTCAAAAAAAGTCATTGCTTGGAAGAGTACAGGGCAGGTTTGTTTATTTTGTGTTTATAGTCTTGCTGGTTGGCAGATAAACTTTTGTGGTGGCCCCAGGGCAGTAGAAAAGCGCAGTTCTTGGATCAGCATGGTTTGATACAAATGCAGGCAGACCAGCATGGACCATGCTGCACGAGGACGGGGATGTTAGCACTCAACAACAACACCCATGAAGCAGGAGGCTCCATTTAGAGTATTTGTAGCTTAATAGAGAGACATGATGTTCAGGTACTTCAAGTCTTTCCAGAAGTTGGAGGATATCCTGATTAGGGAAAGATGAAACAGGGAAAATTACCTCTTTGATCTACATCGCAGTTCCCTCTTGTGCGGTGCCACGTAAATTTGCCAGTTAATATCCTGGATACCAAAAAAGAAGGAACTAGATTGTGTTTATGGTGGAGAAATCTGCTTCAAATGAGAAAGTGATGTCAAAGGAGCAAATAAAGCTGAATCCTAACATAGTGTTTGTATGAAAAGTTGAAGTCTATTCTAGTTGAAAGGAAATAAACTTGTATTATTACATTAAATGATTAAAATGACTCAGAGGTGTTGCCTGATAACAGATTCATCCGAATTCAGTATGCGGTATCAAATTATTTTCTCCCTCTAAGCAATTGAAAGGGAAATGTAGATAATTTTGCTTTTTCCTTAATTAAAACAATTAAGAGGAGAATCATTTTGGTCCATAGATGTTCTTGCAGGATGGTCTAATAACTTCTTTATTTAGTTTTTTTTTATTCTCTTGTACACAGGATGAGAAAAAAATGTACTATGAGTCTAGGACCATTCTGAAGACAAGAACACACACACACACACACCCCCCCAACCTGAAAGTAATGAAAAATGCTTTTTCAAGCAAATTCATTTAACTTACTTCAATTTTCTATAAAATATTTTGCTCCTGTGGGACATGAGAACTAACCTACAGGTACTTCAGATTTTTGCTGTCTGTGCCCTTTCCACTGAAGTCACTGGGCTGCGCCCACTGATTTCGACAGAGGACGATGTGAAGGCTCAGCAGTCTGAACGCATCAGGAAAGCTTTTTAATGAGAGTGGATGGGCCTCTTGGACACTTTGTGCTGGAGGAATCTCCTGCACAGAGTTTGAAACACCCTTCATATTTATTTCATATTCTTCTACACCTTCATCGGTCCCTTCTGCAGGATCTCTGCCATGCTCCCAGTCTGCTCCTGGCTTCCCCTGGGGCCAGATGATGAGAGTTGAGACTTTGCTGGGCACATGTGGTGGGCTGAGCTCAGCAGTGATGCTGGTGGTGGCCGTGCCACCTGGGGCTTCTGCTCTGTCCCTTAGCAGAGTCCTGTGCCAGCCGGCTCTGCCATTGCCCCTTGCCACAGACTCGGGTGCACGGGGGCTCAGACAGCCTGAGTGGGGCACAACATAAATGGTAAACATTGGTGTTTCAGAGGTAGAAATCTGTTCAGGATTAGGACTTCTCAAGAAAGTCCTGGTGAGGTGCAACATCTGCTAGCAATAGCATTTCCACAAGCAAATTCTTCTTCAGTCCAGAGTCATACGCCAAAAACAGTTGTTAAAAGCTGAGATTTTTTTTCCCCTTTGAGCCTGTCCCCGCTGCGCTAAGGCACGTGCTTGCACTCCATGTGAATGTGTAGCACCCAGGTGCATCTGCCTCTTGCTCCGGGGATGCCCAAGGTTCTCTCGGGCACCAACACCTCCAAGTGAAATCGTACGTTGAAGTGGTCTCCTGCACCAAGGCCTGGAGAGGTACCCAGGAGAATCAGGTTTCTCTTGAGAAGATTAACTCAACTTTGGCCTGCTCTGCAGGTACTGAATTTACTTTGAGTTTATTTTTCTTAGCTTTTTTTTTTTCCCCAGTCTTAAATAGTCATTTACTCTTCCTCTCCAAATCATACAAACCCTGAATGCTCTCGCCACCCCTGTTTTGTATCTCGCATTTGAAATATGTAAATAGCAGGTGTTCCAAAGAGAATATAATTGTTTTACTATATGCCAGTGGATTCCCTCTGTTTATTGGTATCAAATTTTCAGCAGGTCCATTCCTGCAATTCTAAAACCGAAATCAACACTTAAGGCTCATTACTCAAATTAAATAATTATTTTAATTTTTTCCCATACATAATACATAAAATGTTGCATAAATTTACATACCAAGAAGAATCTTGATTGCAAAAAACATACCCATCCCCTTGTTATCATAAGAGTGTTGTTGCTACAAAACCATGGGAGGTGTGTATGCAGAAGTTATGGTTGCCGAGCAACTATAACGGCACAATTTAATGCCTAAGTATTGAAGATTTAAAAAAAAAAAAAAAAGAAAAATACAAAAGAGCACTGGCAACATCAACAATCACCATGTTATTGCTCTTCCCCAGTAAGAGAATTATATCCTGTAATGAAAATTATTCAATATAAGGTCTGTGATATTGTATTAATTTTCTAAAATGTATTTGACTTGAATTTACTCTCAGTTTCTCCGTACTCCCCAGGATCATTATAATATCATCACTGGAAGCCAACTATTTGAGCATTATAAAAAGATTTTGCAAAGAGGATGGAAAGCATTAAGGATTGCAGGTTATCTCCCATTTATATTGTTTCCAGATTTTAAAAGAAGGAAATCCAGCCTATGTTGCAGGAGGCAACCTGCCAGCAGAGGAAAATGGAGCCCTGCATTTCTTGCCGGGCACGGCGGTGCTCTTGGGGACTTGGATTTTGCAGACTTGTCCTTTCTGCTGGGGACGGTGTTTTGGGTACAGGACTCGGTGCTCCTGGTGCCTGTGTGCACGGAGGGAGGGGAGATCCGGGTCGGCGATGGGGCTCTGCTTTGCAATTGAGATGCTCCTGTCCAGCTGGACTGGGCTGGGACCACTCGTGTGTTTGGTGGGTTTTTTTTTTTTTTTTTAATAGGATTAATCATTTCAAAATTGAATGAGATGAAATCAAATTATGTATTTAATCTGTACAGCAGGGGAAAAGCAAACTTAAAAATTAAGGCTTCAGCCTCATGTATATAGAGTTCTTCCATGGGAATTATTCAAGGAGGTTTGATTGAATCTATAAACCTTGAGCAAAATCCCTGTTTTCCTGGGAGGCAGAGCGTGGTCTGCGGTTAGCAGCCCGGCACTGATCCCGCCGTGGGACTGGGCGGTCCCGCGGGGAGGCTTGGCTCAGGGGTGCTGCAGGGCGATGGGGGCCGGCACCTGGGCGAGCGCCGGGTGCTGTAGGGCTATCCCAAGGGATTGGGGGCACCTCGCTGACTTGCCTGCAATGGCTGCTGGAGGAAGCCTGGGAGGGAGAGCGCTCGCCGGGTCCGACAGTTGCCAGCCGGGGATGGCAGGGCGGGCTGGATGCTCGCCCGGCACAAGAGCCAGCATGAAACCCGTCCTGCCCTCCGCAAGATGTACCTGTAGCAGAGGGCTCCCCGCCTCAGGGGACGTCAGGGCACATCCCGGATGGTGCTTCCCCCTTCTTACATCCCTCCTGCAGGGACATGCCAGAGCCACGGTTTAAACGAGGCTGAGAATTCGGGAAATTCCGTAATGTTAAGGCAGCAAGTGTTTACCGAGTGAATTGCACCGTGTATTTTTCTGAGCTAAAACACCGTGTATCAGAAGTTATTTAAACAGTGCTGTTCATGGTTACTTGAATGAGAGGAACCCATAAAGGGTATTAGAAAGCTTACGCTTCCTTTTGCTCCCGCCTGTATCGACGTTCATGTACGTTGCATCTATCTATAAACGCTCGCCAGTGCTTCCGCTACTTCTTAATAAGGGTGGTAATTACCGTTGGCTAAATATTAGGCTGATGAAGCTCTTCAGACATAAAACTTCATCTCATTTATGCCAGCTTCAGTATTCGGCAATCACACGCAGCTTGCTTAGACCGTCAGTAGCATCATGGTGTTGTCATACTGGTAATTTAGGAACTGGTATATGTCTTTCCACGTGCAACGCGAGAGGAGAATTTGCACATATCGAGTGAGGCTGGTGGCACATTTCTGTAGCAATCTGGGACCTGTTTGGCATGTTTCACCTCTTGCCATGAAAAGCTGGACAGACGCCTCCGTGTCTTCTTAAGTCGTAGAATACGATTGTATCTAACGGGATCCGGCTTGATTTTACACGCACCTCAAACCCTAGCAACCTCAAAGTTTGGCCAGTGCTTGTTTCAGCTCGAGTGCTAGCTCATATTTCTGCAGTTTGCCAAGTCTGTCTGTGAAATGAAAACACAAGAAGCTTTAAAACATATGGAACTGGAGCAGAGTGCTTTTACCTTGGATTTATGTATTGAATATTACACCTTGGGCAAAGAAATGAACTGGAGGCCCTCTCCAGCATCGTTAGTGTTTGCATGAGCCTGTAATATCTACCCTTGTCCTTGACTGAGGACGAAAATTATTTTCTGCTCGAACAATGCGCTCCTGCTTGTGGCCATGAGAACCTCCTTTTTCTCCCCCCGTTACGGTGTGCTGCTGCCCAGGGTCTCTTTCAGGGGACCTCTGCAGGGAGGGGTGATTGTCTTGGCTCTTGGCCATGAATCCATGGGATACTTGAGAAAATCCAGAAAAAGAAAAAAAAAATAGCCCAAATAAGACTAATAATCACTATAAAAGGAAATTAGTGATGGTAGCAGCAGCATTAGGAGACTGTCAACAACAAAAAAAAAAGACCTGAGATGACTTCACATTTCCTAATTGGGGATGTGATCGTAAAATGTCTGGATCACATAGATCACATCATGGCAAATCCAAATCCCAGCTGCCTGGATGGCTCTTCTTGGGTTTGTACATATTTTCCAAGGGGTGTCTTTAAATCCCAGTTTAGTTTTAGACTATTAGATATTCACTTATGTGTGTGGAGGGCTGCTTTTTTTTTTTTTTTATTGCTGAACTATTTGGCTTCTCTGTTAGGGCCAATATAAGGGTTAATTAGGTAATTTTTATTTGGGTTGCAAATCCCCAGTGCCTAATCCTAATTATTCAGAATTAACACCTACTATAAAAAGTCTATTTCATAACTTTTTTTTCCTGGCTAGGTCGCAAACACAGTTTTGCAAGAAAAATATGTTTCTAATAATATACTATCATTTTCATATTTTAGTAGAATAATTAACTTAGTCCTAATTCACTCCTAAAATCTAATTTTCACAAATGAAGCATCATCTAAATATTTCATTGCAGCGAGCAGATATTTTGGAGCAGGTGTTTTAGGAGCGGGTGGGTGTCCCTGACACATTGGCAGCTGCGCCGCTCTGCAGCCGCGAGGCGGGGAGGTTCTGGAGGTGAGGCAGTGGGTGCTGGTGGGGTTCCAGGAGCAGCGGGCGAAGCTCACGACCGGGGTCGTTGGACTCCGCAGGCGGTTCTCAGCGAGGGCTCCCCTTCGCGTTGTGGGCTGAGAAGGTTGAGGACCCTGTCTTGCGCCATTGGCCTGGTTTGGGCTGGGACAGAGTTAATTTTCTTCCCAGGAGCAGGCACAGTGCTGTGGTTTGGATTTAGGAGGAGAATAACACTGATAACACGCTGATGGTTTAGTTGTTGCTCAGCGCTGCTTATGCCAGGCAAGGGCTTTCCAGCTTCCCCTGCTCTGCCAGGGGCACAAGGAGCTGGGAGGGGGCACAGCCAGGAGAGCTGACCCCAACTGCCCCAAGGGCCATTCCATACCATACGGCGTCATGGGCAGTATGGAAACTGGGGGGGTTGGCCGGGGAGCAGCGATCGCTGCTGGGAACTGGCTGGGCATCGGTCGGCGGGTGGGGAGCAACTGCATTGGGCATCACTTGCTTTGGGTATTGTTATTGCTAGTATTATTATATTTTTGTTATTATTATTAATTTACTTTATTTTATTTCAATTCTTAAACTGTTCTTATCTCAGCCCAGGAGTGTTTCTCACTCTCACTCCTCCAATTCTCTCCCCCATCCCATGGGGGCAGGGGCAGTGAGCGATGGCCGCGTGGTGCTGAGCTGGGGCTGGGGCTGAGCCCCATCAGCCGTGAGATCCACGCCCTAAACCAGCTCCGAATCAGGCTCTTGTGAAGCCTAATCCAGTCGCGTGCGCGTGCTGACGTGGTTGCTACAGCAGCTTTTAGTTGACACGACGCAGTTCTCTTTCCTTTCGGGATTCTGGGTTGCGGGCGCGCCTGTATTCGCTTGCGGTGAGCTTCCGGAGCGGCTGCGTTTCGAAGCTCTTGACAAGACGCGAGTCCGAGCAGGTCCTGCAGCGAGGGTGCTCAGCCTTTGGCATCGCACCCGGCAGCGAGGGCTGCTGCGGGCTCGGGCGCGAGCACCCCTGCTCTGCGGGGTCCTGCCGGCGCAGTTCACCTGGTAGCCTCTGCAGAGCTGGCGTTTGAAGCAGGGCGATCTGGGGGAAAACCAATGGAATAAGACATGAAATGACGCTTAAGACATGTTGCCAATATTGTGTGGAAAGGCCGCTCCACAGCTCAGGAGAAAGGTTTCTGGTGGGAGGAGATGTTCTGGGGAGGCTGGTGGGGACGGTTTCTCTTGGTAGTGCTTGCGCAGGAAGCAGGTGCTCGCGAGCAGGGCGATCTGTGGGAAATCCAATGGAATAACACATGAAATAACGCTTAAGACAGGTTGCCAGTGTTGTGTGGAAAGGCCGCTCCACAGCTCAGGAGAAAGGTTTCTGGTGGGGCTGGTGGGGCGGGTTTCTCTGGCAGCGCTTGCGCAGGCAGCAGGTGCTCGCGAGCAGGGTGATCTGTGGGAAAACCAATGGAATAAGACATGAAATGATGCTTAAGACATGTTGCCAATATTGTGTGGAAAGGCCGCTCCACAGCTCAGGAGAAAGGTTGCTGGTGGGAGAAGATGTTCTGGGGAGGCTGGTGGGGACGGTTTCTCTTGGTAGTGCTTGCGCAGGAAGCAGGTGCTCGCTAGCAGGGCGATCTGGGGGAAATCCAATGGAATAACACATGAAATGACGCTTAAGACAGGTTGCCAGTGTTGTGTGGAAAGGCCGCTCCACAGCTCAGGAGAAAGGTTGCTGGTGGGGCTGGTGGGGCGGGTTTCTCTGGCAGCGCTTGCGCAGGCAGCAGGTGCTCGCGAGCAGACGCGCCGAGTGAAGTTCGGGGCCAAACCCTTCGTTCCGGCTCCCGTAGGTTTAAGCAGGGATGTGGGAGCCCAGGCTTTGCCTCTCAGTAACCGCAGCGTGCGGGAGAAGATGGCAGGCGTGCGGGGCGGCGCGCCTGCCCCTCGCAGCTCCCACGGGGTGACGGGCGGCCCTGAGCCGGAGCAGCGAGGCCCGTGCGACGCCCGTGCGTGCCGCGCCATTGCGCTGGGGCCGTGGCGCTCCTGGCGTCGGCCTCCGCACTCCGACCCGGGGGCTCTTACTGGGTTTGGAACCAGTGACGGGTTAATAAAAATTCTTTGAGGTTGGATATATTTATTCCTAATATCCTGTAAGACATGCTGGAGATTTGGCTACCTTTTTCTTCTTTTCCCCCTTCTTCTTTTCCCCCTTCTTCTTTTCCCCCTTCTTCTTTTCCCCCTTCTTCTTTTCCCCCTTCTTCTTTTCCCCCTTCTTCTTTTCCCCCTTCTTCTTTTCCCCCTTCTTCTTTTCCCCCTTCTTCTTTTCCCCTTTTTTTATTCTCCTCTCCTTTTTATTTATTTTTTTTTTAATTTTAAACAGTTTTTAAAAAGTTGTTTATTGGTGAGCTGTGAAATCCTGCTTTAGTTAAGCCCATTATGAAAATTTTTAGATTTAATGCTGAATACAGCTCAGATTCTCTCTGGACTGAGTTTGGGTTGAGGAGCAAGCTAGTGGATTTATTTTCCCCACAACTTGCATTAATAAACTTCTTTTTAAAATAAAAACAAAGTCTTATTTTCCTTGACTGTGAAATGAATTTAAATGAACATATTAAATAAGCAGATTTGCCAGGAAGGATTTGGATTAGTTTCTAATATCGACAATAGATTTTTCCTTCTGTCTGTCCTTTGACGCCTCATCCCATTGCTGCAGCGATGCCCGGGTGCGGGCTGGGCTGGGGCTGCACCGTTGGGGCACCGCTCGGGTTTGGAAATTCAGAGGGGACCTGCCTCTGCTCCCTCTATCGCCAATGGCAAACTCCTCCGACTTTACAAAAATCGCAGGAGAGCCATCGTACCCCCTCATGTTGTCTCAGCAGGAGCCATTTGACTGCCCAGCCCTTCATGCTGGGGGAGATTCCCTGGGCTTTTTGGCTTTTTTTTTTTTTTTTTTTTTTTTTTTGGATAAGCTCCAGCAGCTGCGTGGTTCACAGCAGACTCCTGGAATTTGGCAGGGAGAAAGCCTTCGGGCCAGAGAAGTGCCTTTTTTTAGGTCCCACAAAATGTCTTTCAGGTTTAACTGAACTATAAACTCTTTTTTTTTTAAAAAAAAGCCCCATTTCCCCGCTCTGGCTCCCAGGTCGCAGGTGGTTTTTGGTAAGATTCCAAAGAGGCTGACCCTGAGCCTGCGGCAGGACATCGGTACGTCATGGGGGCCAGCGTCACCCTAACCCCTACACCTCGTCCCCACGTCCCCTAACACCCCCAGCTGCCTCCACGGGGGCAGATTTCCCTCTCTTGCAAGGAAAAGGTGGCGAGCAAGTGTGAGAGACAGAGAAAAACAGAGAGTAGGACCTGGGCTCAAGGAATTCATTTTTTAGATAGCTGTGCATAAGATGATTTGGTTTATATATTTCCTTAGAAACTAAACAAAACAGGAAATGACATTAAAATTATGTTAAAAGGAAGTTATTTAGTTTGTATAGGCAAGATCTGTACGTTAAGGAATGCCAGATTTACGGTTACATATGTCTGCAACATTATTTTTGCTCCCACGAGCACATGCATTACGATACAATCTTTAACTACATAATCGCGTAATATTTTCCCATTGCCTCTGTTTTAATATTAGAAGTTGGATACATAAGCGGGAAGAATCAGGATTGCATGGGCAATTGTAAAAATGGCAATTCTTAACTTTCAAGTACTTGGCTTTGCAACTTAAATAACTTTCTTCAAATGTAATTTTTTCATATGTAATTATATATATCCAGTGCTGAACGCTAGAAAGCAGTGGGGATTACTGGCAAGCTTTTGGAAACTCCTTAATTTCCTTCTAGCAATGAGCAGGAGACATCGCGCTCTTTTCTGTAGATTTCCCAATGAATTCGTCCATTTTTTTTAATAGATACAGCTCTGAACAAATGGTCAAAAAAACTGGGCCAGGAAATACTGTAAATAATTATTCTTGCATATTTTTTATCGTTAAATACATAGACACCGTAGTACATTGTTGGAGCAGTGAGGAAGTTTAATGCTGAAGAAATCGGGCTTTAATGAACATACACTGACATGGCCTCACAATCTTGCTTCATCTCCCCTATTAACTTCCTATGCACCCAGGAAACCTTTGGCTCACTGCCTAAATAATAGAAGAATAATTAGACTAGTAATTGAAGAATGCCAAGTCAAACTTCTAAGGAACTTATCTTTAATAACCACTCTGCGGCACGTTTCCTACGTTGCCTGGCATGGTTCTTCTTGAAGAATCGTTTTGCAGACGTCCTGTCCACGGTTTCAAGACAAATTAGTGGGTCAGGTAGCCATCAAAATGAACGTGATTGTTATGCCTTGTAAAGTAGAAATAAATACATCTCTTTCATAAAGTCTTTGCAGAAAGTGTGAATTTGTCCTGGTGCAACATGTAATTTATCCTGTCATGTGCTCATCTTATACCTGTTAGCCAGCCTTACTGGACTTTTTGAGTGGGGTGGGTATATAATCTAGGACGCTTGAACATCTGTCAAGCATCTGCATCCCACAGGTTTTTAAGGCTGGGGTAACAGATTTAACCTGGAATTGACTTTGTTTTGACAATTAAATTAGAGATGTTTAAGACCTACAACATTCTATCTATTTCAATTAACGTAGGTGTCACATATACAGCTAGAGAAATATGTTCCACTAATACCTGAAATGTTCTATTCAAATCATAGCTTAGCAGTGGTAGCGGCTTTCCAACTTTGACCCATCAAACCGATTTTTGCTGGAGAACAATACCATTTGCCTCATTGCTGTACTGCTTCCTCGGTGGGAATTCCCATGTCAGTTTAGTGGTCAGTACGTGCAATGAAGAGCTGCTACTTGCACCGTCAGTTCCTAGCCTGGGAGCTCCTCCAGCTCTGTAAGAGCGAGGCTGATGGAGGCACCTCGCGGAGTAGCACCAGGCAGGGTATTTCCAGGTGAGGTTTTAGGAGAGGAGTTTCCCCATTCCTTCTTGCTTTCCCTATATCCAAGGACAGCCATCCTGCAGCATTTGTGTCATGTACATGCTTGCCCTTTGCGGGTGGCCATCAGACTGAAACCAGAGTTATTGCCACGTTGTTCAATGTCGTGTGATGCCAGATCAGATTTATGCTCTTTGGATTTCTTTTCATAAATGTTTGCACACAACTTTGAAGCCCAGGAGTTCATCTTATAAGCCGAAAAGCAGTGATAGCTACTGATTCCTTATCTTGGCAAGACAATTGTCAGACAAAAGTGTTAGGGGAAGAATGATTTGGGGCCAGCTTTGTGCAGCAGGTCCTCCACGTTGCTCAGGTGCTAACGTAAGGAGTCTTCGTATTCAAGGACACATAGCTAGTATTGCCTGCTTGTGAAGAGAGGAGATCTGCGTAAGGTTTTTTCATATCACTTCATCTTTCAATAACAATATTAAGATGTAGAACCGTATTCCAAGTATTTAGTGTCATGGGAAATGAAGTGGAATATATTTTGTTGGTAATTTCTACAGCAGCAGGGTGAGGGGGGTGGATAGCATTCCAGCCAATTACTAGTTTCAGGTACTTCTTCTATATTTAAATTTCTTCCCAGTTACCTCAGCATAATTAATAAATGATACTGCTTCATATTTCCAAGGAAATCCAGACAGCTGTACCACATATCACTCCTTTCTTTAATACGCTGTAAAAGTTCCTCCTCCACACTAGCTATTCTGTTGTTGTAATTAAGGATCTGCATCGGGAAATGCCACGCTTCAAACCTGAGTTTACTGCGTGCTTGACAGACTCCCACAGCTTCCTTCTTCGGAGCTCATTTCCATCGAAAATGCCTCGTGAAACCAGCAGCTTGTTCTCGCGAAGACCAGCTTGATATGTAATGAGGATGCTGATTTTTAAATACATTATTGAGGTCATATTCGATGCTGTAATATCGGGTGGATTTTTTTTCAATTCTATGGGAATCAGAGCATAATATGTTAGCGTGGTCTGTGACGAATGTGGTGAGCCAGGTGGAAGATCTATTTCTGCCCTGGGTTTGGTGCTCCAGGTCTGTGCCTGGAGCATTAGGGGCATTGAAAGACTCTGGTAACACTCTGACATCAATTTGAAATATGCCTGTTTGTCACCTCTGAAATCAGGTCCAGCCCGGTAGATTGCTATTTAATACATTGGCTAATGATCAATTTGTTCAGAATAAAAACATTCACATGCCCAGTGCCTCCTTATCTGCATA
>NC_134652.1:2622476-2732476 GCF_030463565.1 Pelecanus crispus
AATACCTGAACCTATTAAAACAAAATCATAGGGTATTTAACACTTTGAATGGCGCAGCATTCCTTTGCCTACAAAGTTTTTTAATATGTGACTTTCTTTTTAAACGAATGACCCAGTAGAGCTTTATTTCTCCAAATGAACCATTACTGGTTTTTTGGATCAACTTATGTGTTGCTGATGCACTTAACACGCACTAAGGCACTGAAGAAAGCAAAGGCCTTGAGTAGCAAGACCATGTGATTTATTATCGACTTTTTTACACATAAAAAATGCTGTTAAAAAAAGAAAAAAATTTAAGTTCTTTAAGTATAAAGCACATGACAATATAAATCTCTTAGATACGTGACTTTTTGAGCAAACGTGACATGACAAAATGCCCAAGCGGATGACACGAAACCCGAGTGATAAAAACCTGCATTAACTGTAACACTGCAACTATTTTTGTCCGTCTGTACATTCATCCACACACCTGAACTGGGAACAGCACTCTGCCTGATCCATGTTAGCTGCATCCAGATCTCGACTATAAATATTGCTAAGGTGGAGTCTCACGTCTCGTATCTGGATTTTGTTCTCCGGCTTTGAGCCACTGGGTCGTGAACGATTGCACAGATCTTTGGAGATAGGCATGGAGGTCTGCTGGCCAAAATACTCCCTCCTGGCCCCACCGCTTGCTGGTTTGGAAGTCCTGTACCATACGGGCACGTGGTGCAGCAGGTCGGGACATCTCCCTTCGTGGGAGTATTTGCAATTGCCCGCTGTGATGGTTTAAAGTCTGGGATGAAATGGCATCTGGGCAGCAGCTATAAAATTATTGCAGCACCTTCATGGAGCACAAGTATCCTTAGGAGTCTGGTGCTGAGCAATGGGCGCTGGGCATCTGTGTCCCTATAGTCCATACACTCTGCCTTCCTTGAACATATGTGTGAGTGGGGAGAGGGAGAATAGTTAGCAGAAACCCAGTGAGGAAAAAAACCCCTGTGAATGTACTGTGTATACTGTTACTTTGGGGTTTGGAGGGCATTTCTGTGAGCAGAACAAAAAAACACTGCACAGCTGTGATTGCAAGGCAGTCTATTATCTGCATTCTCTCTCCTTAGGATGGGCAGGAATTCTTCATTTCATGCATCATTTAAAACTTGCTACAGTGATCCCACAAAGTCAGTAACTATGCTAAGTACAAAACTTTAATAGTGTTGCTATTCAGACACAAGGCACCAAACTCATTTCCCTGCAAGCTGCAACGTTGGCTTATACCGCGAGTCACTTGAAATATTGCAATCAGTACAACAACGCTCAGGCGAACCCAACCAGAGCTGCCGGTGCAACCTCAGAATTTCACATTTTTACACGCTTTTGTGTGATTTATAGCTTGATGAAGTCTTATCTCCCCAGCCTACTGCCATAGGCTAATAGTCTGTAACAAAGCTCAGTCTCAAAAATGTCAAACATAATGAAAAAGGGAAAATCACAGCAGAGGAAGTTGGTGGTAGCCTTTCCTAAGGGTCTCTGTCTCAGCGGGTGTACAGGCTCTTTTGGTTCAGGAGCAAAACCAAGGCGAGCAGGAGGCTATTGCACGGTGCCTCTGCTGGCACTGCTGCCCGTGCTAGCACCAACGCCTCTCCTGCCGCCGCAGTGCCCGCTGAGCATGCGAGGAGAGACGCTGCCTTCTGCAACCCAAGGAAAACACTGCTTGCTTCGCTCTAGTTTAAGACCAGCAAAAGACCAGTTGTGAGAGCCAAAGAGGGTTCCCCAAGCGCCAGGCGGTCCCATGCAAGGTTGGCCCCAGCCGTTGCACCGTGGTGTTGCAGCTGGGGTGGCCAAGAGCAGGTCCCTGCTGCCCCGGGGGTGCCCAAGCACTGCCAGGAGCCAGAGCCGAGCAGCACGCGGTGTGTCAACCTCAGCGCTCTTGTCCTCTACTCTTGCTCGGTGCAATGCAGCAGCGGTGATCATGGCCTCGCGGAGCACCGCCGCTCAAGTGCAAAGTTCTCCAGAAAACACTGGCTCAAGCTATTCCTCCTGCCAGAGGAGTTATTTTGAGTAAACACTGGTTATAGCTCAGCACCGCTCCATTCAGACCCACATTTACTTCCCTTTCATGGAAACACTGCGATATTTCGTTGTTAAATTGTGCTCGAAACAACCGCTAAGCCAACCTTTATGCCTTGTTAAAAAGATCCTCCAAATTGTTTCGGATTTCTGTTTGGTGGCTGTGCGCTGCTTCACGTCTTCCTCACCCATCAGGGACAAGCTGTCATCCAGGAACTAAAGGAGAGGGGTGGGCAATAGGCAGCTTTGGCTCCCAGCTCTCCCAACTTGGCCTTCAATCCCCTAAACACCATGTACAAGTCCTGTTATCACTTCTCCTGTCTTCTCATGTAAGTGAAGAGCGTGGAATAAAAGTTTCTGTACAGCTCAGAGTCATTGAATGAGTGCAACTGTTGGATAAGGGCAATATTAAAGTGCTATTAGTTGTATTAACTAAGCAGCCTCGTTAGATCCCAAAATGTTTCACCTTTGGCATCTCCAACCAGGAAAATCACAGGTATGAGAAGACAGGGAGCTTGACGAGAATCCAGTGACTCTGATGAGCTAAATGTGCCGTTATTTGAAAGCCTGTGGTCCAACACACCCACTACAGAGCAGCCGTTTCCAGGTGCTGTTGAAAGCAGAGGCAACCCACCTAAAATCTTTGTTTCTCTGGTTGCCCATCTATAAAATGGGTATAAAGAGTGGCAGGAGAGGTTTGTCTTTCTTTTGCGAACCTTAATTTATTAATGCCTGAATAACGCTTTCAGGTTTCATGGAAAATGTTGTGTAATTACAATAAATAGATATTGACTTCAAAGAGTCTCTGTAGATCTGTGCTTTTTGATCCCATTCTAAAACCGTAATTATCACTACCCCATAGGCTCAAGCATAAAATTATATGAGCGCACATATTCATCTGTATTCTGCTGGTGTGTGGTTTTACATTTTCAAGAGGAGGTGGTAGGATATGGGCGCTCAAACAATAATGAGTGTAGATGGCCGTGTTTTTACTGAGAAATGTGGATTTTCTGGGGTGAACTGGGGATTGTGTTTTAGCTGCACTGGTTTCATTGTGGGACCATGTGGACGTGCAGACCTTTGGGGTGCCTGGGAACAGGGAGACGGTGTTGACGGTCTTTGCAAGTTTAGCATACACTGATCATTTTGTGACGCGGCATAAAAGGGACGTTTCCAGCGTGTGAACTTGAACAGAACATGGCAAATGCCGTTACATCCCCGTTGCCTACGTAGCAGTGGACATCTCATGGAGGTGCTTGGGCCAGGAGGTTGGGCTCAGCAGTGGGCACCAGGCTCCCGCCGCTTGTCGGGCACATCCCTGATGCCCCAGCTTGTAATTAATGCACGGGCAGTGCCCTCGTTTGGGACAACGTGGCTCTGGTGGAGCATGATCCCAGGCACAGATATTGGCCTGGGCACCTCAGCTCAGTAGCAGACATCAGAAAAAAAAAAAAAAAAATTGCAGGTCACAGGCTATATTTTCAACATTAATTTATTCTTTTAAAATTGTGTCTTTTTATATTCTTATCAAGCGAAAGAGGCCAAACAGATTTTTCCCTCTACTCATTTTAATAAAATTGGCTTCCAGGCTGCAACGTTGTATGCCAAAATTCAACCTGGAAATGCTGGCAGCCTCATCGCTAGAGCGACGCCAGCAGTGGTGTTGCAATTATCAGTTGATCTTCTGTTTAAATACAACCCAGCATGTGAGCTGAATACAGACAGGTTCAAAAAAAACTGTGAAAAAGAAAAAAAAAAATTCCTTAACAATTTTAAAATGGGCTCAAGTCATAACATACAAATTGTTTGCTCAGCTAAAATGTGCTAAACCAAAACAAATTAAATGTAACAGAGAATACGATAGCAGAAGGGTGAGAGTCGTTTCAACAAAAATAAAGAGAATTGGCGGTTCCTTCTAGTCATCTGCATGGCTTTGGTTACCCAGATAGATGGAAAATTATGTGAAAAAGGAAGAAACTGCCATCAGTGCCATCAGAAATTGCAATCAGATGCTTCTATACTAGAGGGTCGCTTTGAGGGTCTTTTTCTTGCCCACTTGTTCCAGCTCTGGAAATCCAGCAGCACTGTACAGCAGGTTTAGCTGGGACCGTATGCACTGAAGAAATCCCAGCTGTCCTGCTGACTTCCCTGCCTGCAGCTCGAGCGTCATCTCCCAGCGAGCTGAGGAGCAGGAGGGCATCTCACTTCCGTGGGAATAACCCCCAAACCTGCTCCAAAGCGTTTTGGGACTAAATCAGACTAAACAGCCAGTGGGGACCTGCAAAATGGTGCAAGGTTCTTGCTTGCTCTGGGTACAACATAAAGCTAAGCTGTGTTGTGCTTATCTATATCTGTATTTTACATTTATACAGCAGTAATGTCTCCTGGATTTTCCTGCTTCCCTGAACAATGGAAAATGCATAATAAATGGAGACGCTTGAAACACTGACATGTAAAACATCCCCTTAACGGACAGGTGGCCAAGTGCTAATATTTTTCTGCAGAAGGCAGCCCGGGCAGTCCTGGACTGCAGCGCGTTGGGAGGAGTAGGTAGGGAGCCTGAATGGGAGCCATTTGAGATGTCAGAGAAACGCAATTTCACAAGTCAGAGGAGTGGGGAGAGGCAAAGCTGGTTTTACAATACTTAATACACTTGCTTTCATGCCACTTTCAAGCCAGATTTTGTCTAAAAAGGCCTGTTAGATAGCTCCCCAAACTGCGATAATAACTCTGAGCTCTAATATTCCAGTATTAGCATCTGTTCTTTCTTAGGTTTCCCCCCTTAAATTTCTTTTTTCAACTTGAAAACAAACCCAAACAGTGCTAAACTATAACAAAATACCCAGCAGAGGATATGAGTGGTTACAGGTTTCCAGCTCCACTGGAAACATGCTGGTCTCCAAACTGTGCGAAGAGAATCCAACACTTCAAGCACAGCTTCATGCCAAGACATGTGTCCAAAAAAACCCAGATGCCTTCAGTGTTTTATTACATGCAGCGCTGAGCAGTTCAATGGCTCTGACTGCAGTAGCCAGGAATATTGGGAAATTGCAGACGCAAACACATACACACGCAGAGAAATATGCAGTCCTGTGACTTTAGGACTGGTGAACATTGGGCTTGTTGCTCAGGATAAAAACTGCTTCCAAGCTAGGGTACGGTGGGATAGAAACATATTGTTTCTTCATGGGGAAATTCAGATCTGCTACAACTCGATACAGAGGATTCTTTTGGAACTAACTTAGGTATGTTTAATAATACCTACAGGGTTTATACTATCAGATTCAGTGTCAAAAATAAAAATAAAGTTGGAGGTGACCTATGAGCAACAGACAGCTAAATGGACAACTGCACACTGAGATCGTGTTAACAGACTCGCACGTGCCTACCAGTTTCCTACAACAGTAGGAAATTAAAATTTCTTGCATTAGTGGTCAGAAAGGGCTGAGATGCTGGTGGTGATCAGATTAACTGTTGAGCATTAATGTAAACTTTTACTGCTGCCATTATTTTTTTTTTTTTTTTTTTAGTTACCTCGTTTTATATTTGGTTCAGACATGCAGTCAGAGATGTGAATTTACAACCATAACAATTCACAGAATGTCTCAAATGCATGGAAGCTTACATTGACTTGTTATCAGGGATACCAAAATCCCTTAGACTATTTAAAAAAAAAAAAATTATAAAAAGTTAAAAGATCTGGTTCAAAGTTTTTTCCCTCTTTCTCCAAAAGCCAAACCAAAATCCACCAGCTGATAACTGTTCAGAACTGGTTCTTGGCTCTAGCTGGGAGTCAACCAGGCTGCTGAGCTACCTCCTAACTGGGAAAATGGGTCTTGGCCAGCTGACTGAATATCCCTCAAAGTGAGAGATTAGGAAGCAGCTGCCCCATATTAACTTTCAAAAACTATAGCTGTCCCCAACAGCACCCAGTAGCATCCAGGTTTATAAGCTGTTTCTATCAATCAGCTCTTCTGCACAATCGTCTTCCCATCTGGGGTTGTGTGGGGAAAGAAAGAGGGAAGGTAGCTCAGCTGGCGTCGTGGCACTCCAGAAGCACAGCCAAAATCTCCCATTTGGGGCATTTTGAATCCTGCTGCTGTTACAGACCAGGTAGATGGGGGGGTTGTGTCTCTTGGCCCCATGCTCACATCATAAAATTAATTGAACAATCTTTTTTGTAATACTGCGCATGCGTGTATGAATTTGAGACACCTTTTTCATTAATTAGTCCACCTATTTAAAAAAAAATATATACAAAAGTATCAAGGGACTCATCCCCTAAGCCACATTATGTTTCTCAGAGATACCAATATGAAGAATAAACCTTTGCTAGATGGATGTTGAGTTTATGGGAGAAATTAATAGATTACTGGTATTTAAGTGTAGACACTCTAACGGATGCATCCTTGGGGAAAAAGTGCAGGCTGTTTAAGAAAAAATAGGATATTTGACCTGCTTTGGGGTGTTCCCCCCGGCTCTGGAACCATCTCCAGGTAAGACTGGCGGGGTAGGAAGTGGATTTGCAATGCCAGCACTGTTGTGTCCGGGGAAGGAGAAGGTGAGGAGCTCCTGGGAAGGCAGGAGCAGGGTACCAGACGGGTGTCTGCTCTTGTCTGATGTGCTACGGGGGCTGGAAGTTCACAGAGATTTTCCTTGGCATTTTTCCTTTTTCTTTTTTTTCCCCTTTTGCCGGTCCTTTTTCCTTTGTTGCAATCACACTGCAATGTTTGCGCTTCATTCAGGAGGACGGGCAAGAGGATTCTTCATTTGACTGCTGCTGCGCTGGCACTGGATGCTTGGATTGACAAGGGCTGAGCCTTGGAGACCATGCAAATACATTCGCAATGCCCAGCCTCTTATCGGCGGCGATGTAAGGTTAATGACCTGCAGAGATCTGCACAAACACTGCAGGAAGATTTGCCAGAAATGTTGGCACATTTTTGTTGGCCCCACAACCACGTATTAAGATCAGAGCTAAGGGCCAATTTGTGGATACAAGCCACGGTCCGTGTTGGGAACAACGGGACTGAAGAACGGGAGAGGTGAGGTGTGACTCCTGCAAGAGCTGCTGGGGGGATTGTTGGCTTGAGTGGCCACGAAACCCTGGGAGGTCCCTGGGGAGGGACCTGGGGGCTGCAGCTCTGACCCTGCTCAGAAGACAAAATAGATGCCTGCACAGTGCCAGCTTAGCCCCTCTGCCATGGCCTCTGACTTCTTGGCCAGTTTTTGCAGGAAGAATATTTCCCGCTTTGCTTCCAGGCGTAGAAGAGCAAAGGAAAAGGTGCCATACAACTGGGAGAAATACGATAGCCGTAAAGCGCGGCGGGACTTGCCACGCTGGGTGGTCACCCGGCATTACCTGGGACATCAAACCCGGCGGGGAGAAGAGCAAGGCTGTCATCCCCTGCGAGTGGGAACAGCCAGACTGATCCTTAATCCTTTCCCAGGTGGAACATTCAGCCTTATGGTAGGTAGTATTTAGCAGACAACACACACAAGGTAAAATTTAGATAAGTGGACAACTGAAGAACTGGAGCTAATTGAAACAGCCAGAATACGCGTGCCTTCCTTTTAAACCGTGCTTTCTAGAGTTCGATGTATTTTGCCAGATGGGAGTCTCATTATATGGCAGTTCAGTCCTTCGACTGAATAAAGGGCTCTCCGACTAAATGTGCAAAAATGTCCTTAACGAGTTTCAGTAGTATTTATTAAAGACTGTGGAAACTGTAGGCATCCATGAATTACATCCTGAGCACGAGAGTCAGCTCACGCCCATGCCTTTCCCAAACACACGGGAGCGTCTTTCTAACTACTAGTAACTACAAATAAGACTGAAGAAGTTGTTTGCTCTTTTATCTGAGAGAGGTTTTCACTGAGCTCTCACGTGCTGCTCTGCAGCGTTGGCTGGAGGTTGGAGCCTGAAGGCAGGCGGTGGGCTCGCCCCGTGACCTGCTGGAAAGGAGCTCTGTGCTGCTACGTCTCTGTGTGCGCCTATCAACTTTTTTTCCTATTTTTATATATATACGCATATATATTCCTCTGATCTTTGCAGGTTTGAATAACAGCTTTATTTTTTTTTAATTCCTAAGTAATACTGGACAATGCACTCTCCACATTTTCAACACTTTTCTGCATTTATCTCAACGATCACTTTAGCGTGACTTACTCCCTTTACCTGTTTCCTCTTGTGAGCCTGGCCAAGACGAATGTGAGATATTTTCGGGAGATTCTGGTATTTAGAGAATTGGTGCTGAGCCCTTTGTGAAAATCAGTTTCCTTTGCAATGTTTGTTATTAACACAAAGCTCAAGGCACTGCAAAAGCTATCCAGGAATGAAAACCTAGGATGTCCCCTTCAAATTTGATTCAGCAACTGAGGTCACTGAAAATCGTAACATCAACTGTATTAGACAGGTACTGCAAAAAAAAAAAAAAAAGCTGTTAAAAATGTGTTTGGATAACTAAAGTGTCTGTGTTTTTCTATATATTATGTGTATATATTTAGAGAAAAATATCTTTCTTATGTTGCTTATGGGAGGACAGCTCTTCGGTTGACATGAAATTCTGTTTAAAAGTTAATATCTATTTAGTTGTTTCATCCTGACCCCCCCCCCCCGATGCTGCTGAAGAGTGTGCAAAGGCGTTCAGCCATTTCACTGGGCTTTGTAAGGAACGTAAAACTGTATGATTCATCTGCATTATCTATTGCACCCAGAAAACAACATCTACCCATCTATGAAGGCTCTTCATATAACTTTTAAATCTATGTTCTAATCACCCTTTTTTTTTTTTTTAACTTGCAAATTGATGGAAAGCTAAACGATTCACTTTCAGAATTTTTTTGTTGTCTTAGTATATGAGACAGATAAATGCATCATTAGCGAATATTTGACCAGTACTTCTTTTGGAACTGCTTTTTTTAGTAAACGTTGACAATTTTATTTCTTCAGGCTCCTCTAAAAGCCACTTCGTGTGTACTCATGTAAAGAATGCTCCTGCAAATGCCTGGCACAATTCTGCATTGATTAAAGAGAGAATTGAAAGATTAGAGTAAAAGAGAGCCATGCCAGAGAGTTATCTGTAAATAAAAGCACATTTAGTACTGCGCTTACACGGAGAAAGTGTTCAGGCATCTTGGAAAACAATCTCTGTGCTCTTTTTATTGCACTCCTCTTTTAACACCACAAACTTCTTTGTATTATAATCAGAATTCCAATGTCTTTGCATCTTGTCATCTGGCCTCTGGAGCTGAGAACGGTATAAACGGGATATCGCTGGTAAATGTCACGGATGCTGATGAGATGTCAGCAGACCACAGCTGAGAGCTCTGGAATTCAAATCAAGAGAGCCTGATCCTTATCTCGAATGATGTGCTGTGAGATTCCTCGCCCCCTCCCAAACTTGCTCGGGCTCCAGCGCTAGGGGCCGAGGCTACTGTAGGATTTTCCTCTGCTGTAAAGACTGCAAACTCCTGGAAATCCACAGGACGAGAGTCTCTTATTTTAAGGAAAAAGCAAACCAGGAGGGCACTTTCTTGTGAGCTTTGATTTTTATGCGTCGATACTTCGAGTTCCATCTACTGCACGTTTAACCCGAGTCCAAACGCACTGATGTGCTGTCCTGGTTTAAGACAGGTCGGAAGCTGCATTACAGAAACAGCAAGTGCTATTTTAGGATTAAACCACTTGAATACCTCAGCTTACTACACAGGTTACAGGGAGATGCTCAGCTAATGAATCATCATTGAGCCGTTGCATTTGCATAAAGGAGGGAAGATAAGGCACCGCACAGTAAAGGCAGCCTCTAATTTATGAACAGGAGACCAGATTCGGTTTTTTACAACATTTTTTTTCCATTTATGTTTTTATATGTCAATGTAAAAATGTTTCCATGGAGACTGTAAAGGTTTTTATTAAAAGGTCGATAATATACCTCCTACATAATAATTTAAGCAACTTGAGTGAAACCTTATGATCTTGTTTTTCGACATGTTCCAGTTGGCGTTTTTCCTCCATTGTAACCTATGCCAGAAAAATGCAGCGAAACTGTAAAACCTGAGAATATGGCATTGTAGCAGTACATATATATAGATATAAAAATATTAATGTTTGGAGGTAAAAAATACATTAGCACGATAAAAGTAAGTTGGCTTGGTGCTGTGGTTACGTAATACTCGGTGTTAACATGTAGCATGTACTGCATATGCTACACCAGCATATTTTGTGATATATAATCCAGTGTTTATCTATATTCAAATTAGAATCTATATTTTTACTCTGTCCCCTAGAGACATTTTATTTGAACAAACTCAGTCACAAAAAATAAACATTAAGGCTAAAGCTAAAATAACTCTGAAGTATTTTTCCCAGTCCTGATTACGCTGCACTCTTCTGCTGTCTTCATATATCGTTAATTGTTATTACTGATCTGAACACAAAAGGGCCGGATTCTCAGCTGCAGAGAGTTGGCTTAGCTCCACTGAAGTTTCCAGTGGAAGCACGTTAATTTTCAGCAGGAACAAATCAGACCCAGCTTCATATCCTTTCCTGTCCGATCTAGTTTGGTCCTTTCAATTTTGCTGGTCCACGCCCAAGTGCATGAGCCTGAATAAAGCCCTGACCCCGCTCCGGCAGGATTCGTTTTCTCCACTTTTTCTCTGATGTCTCCTGTTACTCAGGTCCCAGGTGAGAAGGCAGAAAAAGCCGTAGACCCTGGTTTTGCATCATTGCTCCCTTTGGTTTACAGACGCAATTGTAATGCAAGGCGAGCTAGCCGAGGGCTGTTGGCTGCAGCCGAAGGGTATGCCGAGTGTACGTACTCAGCTGATGTTGCCCTTCCTCCAAGAGAATATTTGCCTTGAGCAGTAGCTGAGGACAGCGTAAAGCGAGCGGGATCCAGAGCCGGCGTGAACACGTGCGGCACCCTGCTGTCAATAACATTTCCCTAAACCGCATCTAGTACCATTCTGAGAATGAAAAAACCCACTTCACCTTCCTGAAAGGCAACTTTGCTAGCGTAGGAAACTTTCCAGCATTTGCATAACCTTAATCTTCTGGTGAACATTTGCAGATTGCACACTCTTGCTTTCAGCAGCCAAGTAGCTAACACGAGTCCTTTTAACTATGCGCTTTGTGATTAACCAGTAGTATCTGGGAATAATAATTGGTCATGGCCATCCATCCTACGGGGTTGATTAACTGGGAATAAGCTGCACATTTTTCTTTCTTTTTTCTTTTTTTCTTTCTTTCTTTTTTTTAAAAAAAAAAAACTGTAAAGCTTTTCTGTGGTAATTCCACCATTCATTAGGATGGAGAAATTGGCTCCAAACCAAGTACTTCTGCCAAAGCCATTATTTCCATCATCACACTCTGCATCAGTCTGCAGTGCAGCCTTGTGGGAAGACAATGTTCTGTCCCCTTGTGGTTCTTAAGTTATGGGTAAGGAGCTTACATATATTAAAAGGAGGGTCTTCACTTAGTCTCTTAATCTTTATGAGTGCTAATAATAGTCAACTCCATTTCCAAAAATTTAGAAACACTTGCTTTCAACATAGAAGAGTTGCACATGTTAGAAGATAAGTCTCAGTTCGATGAGATTAGAAGTTACATGTTTTTTTCAAATGCCTAGACAATTTATTTTTTTAAAAAAGGGCCTCTGTAGCTTTAATGCATACGCTTTTCCTCCTATACTTACATTCTGTATCTTTAAGAGGATAATTGCTGAATTGAAATTTGAGAGTGTTATCTTAATAACCAATTACTCAAATAACTTTGAAATTGGCTTAAATTGGCTCGTCATGCTACATTTACCTGAATCTTTTTATGGGAAAGTTAGGAACAAAAAAAAAAAAAAAAAAAAAAAAAGAAAAGAAAAAAAAAAAACCCCTTGGCAGCCTGATTTGTTTAGCATTGCTGGAGGTTCCTGTCTGCAGTGGGGAGAGTGGCCCAGCGTAACCCCGGCGCGGACGCCCTGCTTGGCCACCTCCGGTAAGGCGGAGGAATGCGGCGGGAGGCCGGGGCGACCGGCCCCGCTGCCCACTCGCCCCACGGGCGCTGCTCCCCCGAGGGCCTGCCCAAACACTGCCTGCTGACTTCCAGCCCCTGCCTGCAGCAGAGAGGGATTCGGGGATGGGAGGCTGGGTGCTGGCTGGAGAAATCTGCCACCTCTTCGCAATGCATTTGCAGCTAGCGAGCTAATGGTGTGTCGAAGAGCAAATGGAGGTATTTTACAGCTCAGCTTACAATGCTTATTAAAACTCGTGAAAATCAAGATAATCTTCTTTAAAGATTACGTATGTTTAGTAATATGGTTGGCACAGGTATAGCTAGCGATGAGGTTCCATCATGGGATGGCAGCCGTTACCCTGCCTTATGCACTCGTGATCCTTCATCTCTTCCTGATGTAAAATAGGTGGCAGACTGATAAAACTTCAGTAAACCTGAATGCCTGTAGTTAGCAGTATTCATCAGACAATTGCATTTCACAAACATTTTATGGTAGATTTGAAGAGAACTCATTTACTCTGTGAGCAGAAGTCCAGTTGACATTGACTGTCCAAGCTGGCCCATATGTCTCATAGCTTAAAACTCAGCATCCACCAATTCAGATTCATCATTTTATTCTGGACTACCTGAGTGGTTTACTCTGCACTTGGAAGCGCTGAATACAAGATCGTATTGCTTAATAGCCACCATAACGGGCATTGTGGATCGTTAATGGATCATGTTCTCCATGGCCTGGCTGCCATGAGGTAGAGCGGTGTCTGGAACGTGATGGATCTACCGACAAAGCAAAAAATCATTCTGAAGCCTCTTTTGTTTTGCTGCCTGACCAGATTTCAGACAAAGAGGGTCCACACAGAGGATCTGCAAAAGAACCAAAATTTGCAAAAGCGAGTCTGATTTAGGAGGAGTCAGAATTAAAAATAAAGTGCTACAGGTTGTGCTCACTCATGGACGAGCAGAGACTTATTCACGAAACCAGAAGAGGGGAGTTTCTCATATTGAAGGGTGCCCAGTGGACCTCCTGAGTGCCTGGTACCTTTTGTCTGGTGTGCTGCCCACATCTAGTGCTATGAAACAGCACAGGCTCTGAGGTTTTGGCATTCTCCTTGATTTTTTTTTTTTTTTTTTAAAATGATAGATTCTTCCAGTTTAGAATATTTTTCCACTCCTATTAAATGTTATTCCATTAAATTGAGCACTATTTTTTCCTATTAGGTTATTCTGAATATTTGACCTTTGAATAATCCTAATGTGCAACAACATTTCCCTGCAGTGTTAACTTCACTGAGCACCTCAGAACGGAGGTAGTTCAAAACCAGTGTGAAGTCTGAGTTCTCATGATGGTCTCATTTTTCTGAATGCTGTAAGTGATAGGGGACAACTCTCAGTAGCCTTAATCCTGCACTTAGTAATTTCAAATATGTTTGTCCTCTAACTAAACAAGTAGTTTAAAGGCTATTCCTAGCCTAGTCTTAGCAGAATATCCAGTTTATCTTTCAATGCCTGAGAATACCCAGGGATACAACTAGATCTTTAATTGTTCTTTTTCCAAAGTGTAATCTATTCTTATCAAGAGACCCAAACTCCGTCAGGTTAGGTAAAATGCCCAAAGCAAGCGTTTGATGATCCAAAGAGTATTGTTTTTCTTTGACTTTCAACTTGTGTAAGTATAACAATAGAAATATGTCTCCTAGCCTTCTTATCTTCCCCAATCTCTTTTTCTAATCCTTTCCTTCAGATCTTCCATAATTATCACCAAATGAAATAAACTTTTCAAACTCGTCCCAATGCCAGTTTACAGTTCAGTTTTCTATTGCAGACATATACAGTAATAATATGAGCGCTGCCTCGCTTCTTTTTCAAATCTTAATCCCAACTTTAATATTAGACTCAGTCTGAGGCAAATCAAGTCTTATCTCCCACAGATAATGACACAACTTCAGCTGATTCTCATGCCACTTCAGCTGTCTAGGTCCAAGAAGATAAATTACTAGGTTCATCTTTTTGTTCCAGACCCTACCCATAATTTTCATCTTAGCTTTGGTCATTTCAAATACCTCTATTTCAAAACTAAATATTTTCACATCAACAAAATATAAATACACATCTTGCCATTGCAAGGGTAAAGAAGATCTAGCAATAGATAGTCCCCAAGTCCAGCAACAAACCAAATCAGCCAACTTCCTAGGCTTTTGAACCCTGAGCCCAGCCTCATCTGAAGATTAGACACTGAATTTTCTCTCAAAACTAAGCACAAGACATTCATGTGTGCTGCTGCTGGTCCTAGCCAACTTCTGTGTGTTTATGGGATTCAACACGAACATGGGGTGTTCAATCTATGGCCATCACAAATCCTCACCATTCCTTTTCCTGGTTCTTCTGGCCCCACCTTCACCTCCTGCAGATGTCTGAGCCTCTGCTGGCCCCTCGGCTACTCTTTACTCTTGCTGTTGCATTTGCCTATGATACTTTCTCAGAAGACATCGGAAAAGAGGACGGGGTTTTGAGAGGGAGATATTTTTGGCTTTGCAAAACACACTTCTCTAATGATTTTCTGAAGCACCAAATGGCTTAGGGATTGAGAAAGAATGCATTCTTTCTGAATACTTTTTTTTTTTTTAATAGAAAGCAGGCTTTGTATGGTACTTGTAATTGAAGAGAAGAAATCTGAGATTTCTGCAGGCATTTAAGGACATATGTATAGGATTTAGGTGAGTATAGATTCAAGTGCATAAATGATAAATGACATACCAGCCACAGAATATTATTTATTTCTGTCCGTAGAGGAATAACCAAATTTTGTTCTACTCTGATTCTTGTTTCAGACCCTGATCCTGTAGCTACACCTGTGTCAGGTCTTAGAGAGATATGAAGCTGCGGTGATGTGGCCAGTGGAGGAAAACGCTCCTCTTGTAGCTCCTGTCCTAGACTGAGCATGCTCCAGCAAATCCCACTCAGGAGTAGGAGTCCTCTCAATTTCAGGCAGATAGCACATTCATAGCAGTTCATTGGGTCTCATCGTCTGTAACACAAGGAGCTAAATTCCTGCTGGAAACACTGAATTTAATAATGGCATACAGGACTTCAGAATGACCCATGTGTTTTTAGAAATTCACGTATAACCAGTAACATACATAACACAAACTCGAATCACGAATGCTTCCAAGGAACTTCAACAGCCACTGGCTACACAGACGCCTTCCAGCACGCTGGGAAGAAATGCTCATGCAAGCCAGTTGGGCACGGGTCACACATGAACTATCTGCCCATGCTCCATGTGGTTGCATCTTTTTTGTCCAATCTGTTTGACAACGATGACAAAAAAGACTACTTTCATCATCAACCAAGATCTCAGGCTTCTGAGTACCTATCTCAGCTGGCCTTGTTCAGACCTCAAAGTCCTCCTAAGCTGCTCATTGAAAAAGTGGCTTTGCCACGGCAGCCTGTGTGCACCTTTGACTTGTGGTACAGCTCAAAAAAAAAATCCCAAACCTTGATCAAAACTGCAGCATAAGATACTAGCCATGAATTCCCCTTGCACAGCAAAAATGTTTGTTGGAAAAATATGCAGAAGACTGCACTGTTCTTAACCTGCTCAAATTTTTGCCCTAGGGACCGCCAGCCAGGACGGGTTCCTCTGTGAGATGGGTGTCTCCTCCAGCCAAGGCCCCGAGGACACGATTATGGTGCAGTTGCAGTTAAATAAAATTGATAAATTCTCTTGTCCACATAAAAGAAGTCCATACCCCATTTAGCAGTGCAATTTGCCTACCTACCGTCACTAACATAAATCTCCTTTATTAACTGACTAATCTTCCTTCCTTCCCTCTTTTTCCTTCAGTCATACTTTCTTTAACTCTCCTTATATTAAGCATAAAGTACAAACCACAAAACCCCACTTCATTCTTTCTCCTCTCCCTAACTGTAAAAACAATGGTCTTTCATGAGAGCCAGGGCATTTTTCAAAGAGGTTTTTTTTCCTTACTCAACCATCCACTGGACGTTCCTGCTACCAGGTGTGGGGCTGGTCCTCCATACCATGAGAAAGATTTGCTCTGGCAATATTTCCGATCCAATTAGAAGCAGGAAATACTGGAAATCTCACAAAAAAAAAAAAAAAAAAGTTGTTCCTCGAAGATTTTCCGTTCCAGCTTTCCAGACCCAAGGGACTCTGGGGGCTGAGGCTGGATAACCATCTGAACCGCTGGGCTCTCGTTCAAGCTGCAGCCACCTCTGCGCCCATCGTGGCTTGGCCACCTCCGCCCCAGCTGCCTGCACCATTGCCACCTGCCTTCCACTGCCTCCGCGGGTGCAAATTAGCCTTCCTGCACGGCTGCGTGAAGAGAGGTAAAGGGTTAAAAGAAACCTTATAAGCCTGCCTGGAAGAAGTACAAGGCATACAAGTCTTATGTAAATGTGCAATAAAAATGAGGAAAGGGAAAAAAAAAATAATAACTTGAAGATGAGGGTGCTGTTTTTATTCCCAGTGTGGGCTAATAATTAGGGTGAGAATGTCATGCAATGAATTTAAAGCATCTCGTATTTGCTGTAGCCTTTGTTACTGTTTTTACCTCCTATTGGATTAACTTCCCTTCTAACCAATACAATATTTTTCAGCAATAAAGCATTCACTCAATATTCCTTTTCATAAAACCCTCCATGGCTGTAAGAAAACATAATTGGATGTGCACTATACAGCTTGAGCTTCATAAACATTAAGTCCAACAACATGTTATAAATAATAGTGATACAGAAGATTAGCTCTATTAACCTCCTAACTGAGCTGGAAGCATTAGCCTCTTCCAGAAGAACTACCACTCCGCAATGCTATGTGCAAAACTCTTAGTGTCTGCCTTTAATTTCCACCGCTGCTGCCATTCCCACATCTGCCTTACAGACCTTCCATGCTTCTGGTCCCTGCTAGGTCAAAATGCACAGTGGCAGATTGGCATATTGAGCTATTAATACGTTGCTATATGCGTTACAGATGTTGCATAAATGAACGGCGCTCTATCACTGTTCCTTGACACGGGGGCCCCGGGGGTGGGAGGCTGAGACCCAGATCTGTCTACAACCTGCCTACTCTGGCAAAAAAAAAAAGACAGAGGGAAAAAAAAAAAAGAGAGAGAGTTGCCCCTTATTGCAGAATCACATTCCAGCTTGCAGAGTCAATTTTTCAGATGTTCTTGCTTTCCTGTTCCTTGTTCCTTCACTCAGACCTCATCTGGCCGCGGTGAAAAATGATGTGACGCAGTTTTTTATTCTGCACTTGACACCCTTATGGAAGGCAACGTGGCTCATTGATTCCAAACTCCTCAAAGGTCAAGGCACTAGGAACAAAGATTTTTTGGAAGCAGCCCAGGAAAAACTTTAAACTTGGACCCTGTATAACCAGAAAAACAGAACTGTTAATTGTTACCCCTTCTGTTGCTATTAAGCTTCGTATGAACACTGAACATATGTTCCGTGATCATGTACTTTTATATTAAAATGTTATTGAGTCACCAGGTGAACCGTGTATTAAGTGCACAGCTGAAAATAGACAGTAGGTTTAAATTTTGACAGCAAACAGCTGTAGGATTTCTAAAACTTAATTCAAATAATGTAATCAATAGGTTATGCTACAGTTTCAAGTTTCCCCAAACAAATTTGTATGAAAAAGGATATTAATTTATTTGAGATTAGTTCAGCTAAAAGATAGATTTTTCTCTGTCACCTCTAAAACACAGATAAAAAAAGGATTTGAGATGTTTTAAGACGTGCAAAACATATTTTTTTGGTTTAGCACACCACAAAATTATGTGCTCTTTTTTTTCTCTCTCTCTTTCTCCAGCGCAGATTAGTAATGATTACTCACTCCACTGTTTACTCATTCTGCAGCTGTACAGGTTTTGAAATGCTAATATGTGAATTATGTTCTCATTTTATCATAAAATTGGAGAATGGGTCACATCCAAACAAAATACTCTGTAAGGAGAGAACCTGAGTTTTTTCAGATACGCTTAAAACATGCCACATAGCAACGTAACCTACCGTGGAATAAAGCCACGAAAAGTAAACGCGAGTGTTTGCATTCGAGCCGTCGGCTCAGTCCTTCCAGCTGAAGCTTTGCGGGAGGCGGGGATCAGCTGCGCCCGCCGCTCGCTGCCATCGAGGCCATCGTCCGCCCACGGATACTGAGCCACTGGCAGGGCAAACGCCCACCTCGTCGTGGCCACCAGGCTGGAGATGCCGGGTGGGGAGCGGGTCTTACCATCCCTTCCACGGTCAGGAAACTCTGCAGGGGGAGGAGGTCCCAGTCACAGGGAATTAATTAACGGTTGACGCCTATCGGCCGAACTGGATTTTGTGACATGGGAAACACCCATTACTAGCAGCCGCCTACCCGTATTTATCAGAAACGCATCACTAAATTTACTATAGGTTATACGGGTGTGTGTTAAAAGCACACACCGCGATGGTGCAGCAACGTTTTCTGAAGGCAGGAGCTCCCAGCACCTTAGGCAGCAGACGCTCTCGGAAAGTACCCGTTGCCACAAAAAATGAGTGCTGTGCAAGGACACTCTCAGCTCTCCGCATACGGCAGTGACTCCTTTATTTTTCTTTCCCTCTTTTTTACCTGGGTAATCTATTTGGCTACACAGCTAGTGGCGTTAAGTAGATGGACACATCCTTTTCTTTCTCTTTAATTAAATGAATTTTCCAGGGTACCCATGCTTGTTCCCCTTCCCTCCTCAACATCTCATTATTTCATAGCGAGGACTTTACAGTGCAGACCTGTGCCATGAGGAACACTAGCCTCCCTAAAGAGACGGGAATCGGGATTCCTGAAGTCATACTGAAACATGTTTATATTCATTCGTTCCTTTCATTATGTAGAATTGCTCTAGATTTGACTGAACCAAACCAAAAGATTGTACTGACATTTTAAAAGGAAAATTATGAAAATCGCTGGGAGTTTGTTTGAAGAAAGGGGCTTTTATATGGTTTGGTTTTGACCCAGTCTCCAACAGGTCTTCTGTTTGATTGTATAGGTTACATTAACATTTTAATGATTTTATTTCTATGTATTTAAAGAAAGCTTTTTCATAGGGAACTCAGGAAATGGTCTCACAAGATTCAGGATTTAAATTCAGTGTGTTCAGTTACTGAAATCTTCAATTTGTGTGGATCCTGTTAAATACATATAGAAAAATACGTATTTCTGTGTATAAAATGAATAGCACTGACTGTTAACTCAAAGGGTTTTCTTCATATGCAGAACTGTATTACTCTGACTTGTTTCTTGTTCTTGGGGAAGGGGCACATTTGTCCTTTTTTTGGTTTGTTTTTTATTTTTTTTGTTCGAGTCAGAGTTAGGAATTGCCTGTAGCTAAGTGAAGAGTTAAACTTACAGTCAACATGACTGTAAAAACAAATAAACCTGTTGATATTTTCAGCCACCCTTTGGCTTTTTTTAGCCATGTAATAAATCCTTACAATGTCTACAAATCTGCATCAATTCCCTGTTCTTATTTGTTTATTTATCTATTTATTTATTGTGTCCTAGCGCTGCCGTTGCCCTGTTCACGCGCAGGGGAGTGGCTGGAGAAGTCCTCGAAGACCCCGAGCTGATGGTCATGGAGGAAATCTGCTGGCTGGTGTGGATGGGGGCTCAGGCCAGGGGGACCTGCCCCCCAAATTTGGGGTTGTCCCTGCTTCCTCAAGAGACTGCCTGACATTACTGTCACCTAGCTGTCATTGAACAATCTTTCATTTCTTCAGTCCCGTTGTTCCCTCAAGATGTGACTTCCTCTTATTTTTTTTTCCTTAAAAAAAAAAAAAGAAATCTATTACTGAATTGTAGAGAACACAGATTTTCAGTGTTCTTTGTGGTCTAGCTCCACGTATTTCCTTGGTGTGATGTTAGCAGGGGGTTAAGCACCCCGGCTTGGTTTTCGCAGGATAATTGTAAAGCTCCTGTGGAGAAGAAGAGGTGAAAGCCCATCCTTAGCACCTGCACTGCTCACACAAAAGACTTCAGATTCCATCAAGTTGAACCGATTACTCTTAAAAAGGGCAACACTTAAACTCATGTAGAACAGACCTTCCTGCCCTGGGAAATTTCTTCTTACGTGACAGGTAAATCAGATATAGAAAACTACGCTTATTAATTATCATCTGGTAGGTCCTCATTACCAGATTACCTTTAATCTGCAAGCCAGGCCAGCACAGGGGATGTACTTTTTTTTCCCCCTCTCTGTGCTTTGAATGATGATTTGTTGGCTTTCTTTGATATCTGCAGTCATGTAGAAGGTGGCTGGGGGAGGTGGAAAGGCAGTGTTACCTCGGGGCTTTTTGCTCACAGGCAGGAGTACATGGCAGGTAGGCCAAAACTGTCTGCACTCCTAAAAGGAAAATGTGTTAAAGAGAATTGCAGCCCTTGCATATTGCCAGCGCTGTGCTGCATGGAGAAAAAACTCCATTAGTACAAATCCCAAAAAGAGAGATCTCTGCCAAATATCATTTGGAGATGCTGCGGGGCTTGGGAATTGGCCCCTCATTAGAGATGCTGAGATTTCTCTCTTCAGAAGGGCAGTCTTCCAGCCTATGGGCAGTAATGGGACATGAACATGTATACGCAGGTAAAATCCACCAAAAATACTACCGGGGAGGCAAATCCAGCAAACTGGACTGAAAGTTGTTCTCAATACTCCAAAGACTTCTTACAGTGCCAAATAATTGCAGTTTGAACATCTCTTATATTATTAGTACTGCACTATATTAACTGATAAGTCAAATAGAATATAGAAGATATACTGCTCATAGCATCCACTGATTTTTTTTTTTTATATATATATACAAGTAAAGATAACTAAACTAGATTAGTTGAGCCATTTTTATAACGGCATTTGGTTGGTGCTTCAAAACAAAAGTAACAGGTCTCTCTGCGTTACAACTGCTAAAACTTTATAACAACTAAATGTTAACATTCTAGAAAGCAGAGACAGAAACAAAATATGAGAGCTTTAATGTCTCTGGGTTTTCTTTTTCCTTAATATGTCTCCTGGGATTAGTAAGTGTATGTTTATCCTACCGGGAGTCCATGGACTATAGATTCCCATTTCCAGAATGGATAGTCCTGAAAAGCAGCAGGAACTGAGAGCGGTTTGGGAGCATCATTTCAGAGGTACCGTAGAGCAGACAGTTTTTAATGCTGAAATAACTTACCAATAGTTATCTGGAAACCAGCAGTATAAAACCAGCTGACCAACAGGTATATGAGAACGCTGTGCTACGTGGGGCACAGTTGTGTTGCAAAGGGGCAGAAGCTGATTTGCAGCAAGGGAAAAAAAACCTTCTTGAAATATGAAGGTCCTCAATGAAGGGCATGATCCTAAATTTGGATGTTTTATCCATAAGGAAACCCAACTGCAGAAAGGTTTATATGAGAAAGAGCTTCAGGCAACGTCACCTGACTCAAACCAAAACCACCGATCTGGAAAGAAGCAATACAGGCGACAGCTTTTCTCTTCAACCCGCAGTAGTGGCTCTGAGCAATGTCTGAACGCTCTTGATGAGAATTTGGATTTCTCACGCAGTTTTGCATATCAGGGCTAGCTACTTAGAACCCCATTTAGAACTTAAAATGGAGAGATTGATTTTCTGATGAAGTCCACAGGGACATTTCTCAACCAAGTTAAATGAAAAGGAAATAAATTCGGAGAAAATTAATTTCAGGAGATTTCTTTGCCTTTTTTTTTTTTTTTTTTTACAATTTGTTTTAGAATTTTCTTTGTCTTCTGTGGTCCTTCTGCAAACAACCGTCCAGCCCCATGCCGAGCGGCTCTGCGCTGTCTCCCACGGCTGGATGCTGGCTCGTGCGGGGCACTGCCAGACGCACAGGGCCGCTGCACCGGCAGAGCTGAGATGTACCAGCAGGTTGCAAGCACCTCACACCCCTTCTCTCATTGCTGTGATATTGGAAGCATCTACGGATGAACCCCCTTCCTCGCAGCTCCCATAACAGCAACCACTGGCTGGGCAAGGAGATTAAAGCAGGAGAAAAAAAAGGAATAAAAACAGCAGACCTGGGAATATATTCCATTAAACATTCTATTGTACTTGCCCCAGAATGATATTCTTGGGAATTTACTCAACATTTTATTACTTGCTGTATTTAAAAATATATACTTCATCCAACTCTTCTTTACACAGTGGTGCTGCTAAACATTTAGCATATTTTATGTGTTCAAATAAACTTGAGAGCATGGCTTGCAATGCTAAAGAAAAGGTAGCAATTTACTGGCAGAACTAGATTTTACACTTGTAGTCTTTACACAGAGCCTGACATTGTTCAGTTCACTAATTGTAAACCTAATAACTTTTCCAAAGAGCACAGAAGTCTTGTTTCACATCTGTGCTAAGACTTAAACTGAGATGTAATATCACAAGTGGCTGTAAGCAGCGAGAGGCCAGGGTCCGAAGGCATGACTACATCTAAGAATTTCCAGTATCTAAACAAAAATGGTTAAGAAGCACCTAACTACCCGTAGTTCAGGCCTGTGCAGGTGAGCAGAGAGGGAGAGGGGTAAGGACGTTGACAACCAGGTCTCTCCAGAAGCTGCTTCAGACTCCAGCTGTAGCATCTACAGCCGCTGTAGCAACAGTTTTCATGGGACCTTCCCTCCTCCAGTAGAAAATTTGAGGTTAGAAAGGTGTCGCCTCCATTTTCTTTTAAAAATTGTTGTCGATGATGGCGTATTTCAAAATGTTCTTTAAAAAATTGGGGAAAGAACATCTTCCACCTCCTGTGGTCATTTGCCTGCATACACACTTAGCTGAGTGGACTTCCAAATGGGCTTATCAGCCATTCCTTGGTCTTGCCACAAACATGATAAAATTCTGCCTTTTTGGGGGAATGCTCCTTGCAATGATGTTCGCTTTGCCTATGCCTGGGAAAGAGGGACCCTGCGGTCACCCCTGAAAGCCAGGCCTGGGCATTACACCAGGCACTCTCACGTCTTCTGCAGACGGAGCCCACAACCCAAGTTGTCTGAGCCAAGCCAGAATAGTTAAACTTGTCGCCATCTCAGAATTAGAAAAGTGAATTTAATCTTGGGCTGTCAGCTCAAATTTTCCCCACAGTTTTATGGAACAGCCTTATTTTCCCATAGGAAAAAAACTATGGGCTTCTAGCAAACCTTGGTAAGGAGTTATTTTGTTTGCTTTTGCAAGACTATCAACAAACCAAACTATGTAGGCTTGTCTTTAATTGTGAAACTTTTCCTATCACGCATTTTCCAGCTCCAGAGAAGCAAGGCCACCTAAAGTGAAATGTGAGAGTTTGCAGGCTTTGTCCTTTGGATGCCGTTAAGCTCTCCATAGATGTTTTCAGCTAACTGTTTCTAACTGCTGCTGTTGCTGTAAATTGGCATAAGACCTGTGGAAAACCCCCAGACGTGAAGGAAACTTTCCATCGACTTCACTTTGTGTTGTCTCCACGCCAGCGACAGGACGTTTTATCAATGCAAAGGGACAAGAGAGAGCAAGAAGAAAAATCCTCCGGTTGTCCTTCGTCACACAGCTCATCCTAGAGCCGGGACTGTGGTTAGACCCAGAACAACTAAACAACTGCTAAAGGCTGAGAAAACAAAGCTGTAAACCACACGTGTGACTTTTTCCCCTCTTGTGTAGCCTGGTTGAATGTGAGGATTGCTCCGGCCACGTGGTTGGGTTTTAAGGCAAAAGGAGCTGACTGTGTGCTGAGGCATGGTAGGAAGAGGGCTTGTACCAGCACTGAAAAGCACAGCAAAGGCTTCTCTGTGCACGTCAGGCTGCTTGCAAAGCAAGACCATTGCAGATACTCCGTTAAGCGAGTGACTGTACGGCAGAGGATGTGCCAGCTGATGATAGACTCATAGAATGCTTTGGGTTGGAAAGACCTCAATACAAGAAAGACATTGAGGTGCTGGAGCGTGTCCAGAGAAGGGCAACGGAGCTGGGGAAGGGTCTGGAGCACAGGGCTGGTGGGGAGTGGCTGAGGGAGCTGGGGGTGTTCAGCCTGGAGAAGAGGAGGCTGAGGGGAGACCTCATCGCTCTCTACAACTACCTGACAGGAGGGGGTAGTGAGGTGGGTGTTGGTCTCTTCTCCCATGTGGTTAGTGGTAGGATGAGAGGAAATGGGCTTAAGCTGCACCAGGGGAGGTTTAGGTTGGAAATTAGGAAAAATTTCTTCACGGAAAGGGTGGTCAGGCATTGGAACAGGCTGCCCAGAGAGGTGGGGGAGTCCCCATCCCTGGAAGTGTTCAAAAAACAGGCAGAGGTGGCACTTTGGGACATGGTTTAGTCTGGTCTACCCTTGATTGGTTTAGAGTAGACTTGGTAGTGTAGGTTAATGGTTGGACTGGATGATCTTAAAGGTCTTTTCCAACCTAAACGATTCTATGATTCTATGATACTATAACCTTTAAAGGTCATCTAGCCCAACCCCCCTGCCATGAGCAAGGACACCTTCAAGTAGGTCAGGTCGAGCTGGCAGAGGTAGCCTTCTGTGGCTTTTTCCTCTGTTTCTTGTGAAGAATAAAGCAAACAGCCCTCAGCGTGACTCCTGGCCCACGGTCAGACGCCGGTGCTGCAGGGCTGCCCTGGGTGGGTGGCTGTCCCTCCTTCCCGGCCAGCACCAAGCAGCCGTCGGCACTACCGAGGGGACCGGGGCTGGCGCGGCTGCCTTCCCGACTCCTGCCTCCTGTGCCGATGGCTCTGGGTGCAGAGGGAATAAACGCAGCGGCGATCGCCCGCCCCGTGCTCCTGCTGCTGTGCAGAGCAGCCGTGACTGCCGCAGGACAGCAGGCGTTTTTCTGCGAATATTCAGGTTATCTTGCTATAAAAGACATTTTGGTCCTAACAGTGCATGTTGTCTCTGTGGAAATAGACAGGTAAAGACAAAAATGTGCTTTTCCAGGACTTTAAGGGATTTCCATATGACAAGCCCCTTTCTGTTATAACTGACAGAAGCCTTTACAGCCTTTTACAGCTTTTACAGCCTTTATTTCGTACAGCCCACCTAAGCAGCTGGGGCAGGAAAATGAAGATTCTTCTTCTGTGACTCTTCCTACAGGTGCTTCTGAAGAGCAGCATAACAAATATATGGTTTTACCTGGGCAAAAAAATCCACCAACTCCTTGCATTAGAAAGACTTGAGGGATGTGTGGGAGGTGGTTGCCCAGTCCAGCCTCACGGGAACATCTCCGACCAAACCGTATTTTGGAGTTTCTAGTATCACCTAACTGTAGAAACTTCCATTTTTAGCACTGCTAAACATCTTAAACAATCATTTTGTGCTGTGTAACTAATACTATACCACCACATTTTCTTTCAGAACGTTCCACTAAGTCACCAAAGGGCTGACTTTAATTAAGAGCAAGGTCAGAAATACAATTATATATGAAGGTACATGGAAGACAGAGACCAAAGATGCAGAAAGTTCATAGCGCATGTGTTGATACTGGGAGATGAGCAGCAGCGTGCTGCAGGCAGGTATTAGTTTTCATGAAAGTGCTGGAGAAATCCCCGAGGCTGTCAGGGTGCTCGTACTGGAAAGGAGCTGAAGTTACAGTAGGAGAAAAACTTCCTATATGGGATTTTGAACCACTCACATATCAGCTTCCTCAGGCTGGTGCCCTGCTATCGTTTTCCAAATCGGGTACCAAATATCAGTACCTAAATGCCTTAATTGCTTTCCCAGGGAAGGTAACAGAAGGTAACCAGTGTATCTAACTGCACAAACCCTGTTATCTTTGTTAAAACAAGCTACAAAATTACCTATATTATATGCCTGGGAAGATTTTTTGACATATTCGGTGATGAGCACGTTTTAAAATAATCATCTATGAAAAAAAAAAAAAGAAAAAGATCAGAATATCAGAAAAGTCACTGGTTTTTTAAATTATTGCTTCTAAGGAATACTAGGAAAATTATGGTCCAGAAAGTAACTTTTCAGTGTTGATACTGAAACCTGAAGAAATTTTTCACATGAAAAATAATCACATCTGATAATGAACAAAATTAACCATAAAAACCCCCTCCATCCTTCATACATTTAGCAACGGGCTCATATTTTTCCCTTCGCAGATGTTACAATAAGGGTGTCAACACTTTTATTTCTTTGTCCGTAAGTTTAAAATTATGGCTGCTCCATGAATTGCTAACGTGCTCAGAAGACGCGGGCCCAGCTGCAGTGCACATGAGTTCAAGCTCCTGCCCGGGCCTCATGTTTCACCATGACCTCAGTTTCCTGTGCTGAATGGGAACCAACGTGAGCGAGCACTTGTAAAACTGTTTTTGAAGAGTGAAGTTATGAAGAGGTGCTGCAGTGTCAAACATCTGTTTCATCCATTACACTCAAATAGCAGCGGTGACTGTACAGTAGGGCAAGAGCCGTCAATAAATTAAAATCCTCTCGTGGCCATGCTCCCCTAACTCTCTTGAGCCGCCTGGCTCTTGTGCCAATTTGAAACATGAAATAAAGAGGCTAAATAAGAAAACGGATATTTTGCTTATTCTGAGATAGCTCCTTGCTCCACTCCTAATTAAGGTTTTCTTACGCGGCTGCAGGGCTGCTTGCAGGGTAAGCAACTTGTGGCTTCATCGGTCAATTAATATTTGTAAATGCTCATGGCCGAAAATGGGATGTCAACCTATCTTAAAAAATAATTTTGCTTTTATTGTCATTTTTGGTTAAAGTAGTAGTGGGAGAAAATAAGTAACATGTCCTTTTTAGAGAGCTATGTAGTTTACAGATGTATAAGTACTGAAATTCTATATTTATGATTTCTGGAACCCAATACAGTTAATTACATTAAGATATGTCCTGTAACTGCACCGCATATCTCTTGACAAAGTTGGCATGTACGTTAATTACCTAAGGAAAAATACATGCTAGTTTAATAGGACAGTTGCTCCTCGTGATAAAATATAAATTGTATTCCAGACAAGATAGGCTATGCAAAACAAGCAAAATCTTAAAAACAGAGATCTATTTATAGCCAGGAGCGGGGTGGGGGTCTGGGAACTAAAATATCAAACCAGGCAGTCTGAGAAAATGTTAAGAGGCTGCGAAGTTGTTCACCTCGGGGTTATTGGTTCAAATATTGCTGGGATTAGTCATGTTCACCAGAAGCTGTTACCACCTAATGGCTCTGCAGTGCTCGGCACTAAACGGGCTGCTGGGCTGCGGCGGGGGCGTTTGCAACGGGTGGGTGTCCGAAACGCAGCCCCACGGCCACCGGCAACCGCACTGGCTCTGCTGGCGACCATGTCAGCGTGTGGTCCTTCCCGTCCTGACAACTCTCCCTGTTTTCTCTGTTCAGGCAACATGAATCCATCTGAGCAAAAGCCTTGGTCCAGCCTGCTCAGCTGCTGGTATTGTCATATGTGATCTGGTTGGGTTCCTCTGTTTTTCTTTCAGCTATATATGTGGGAAGAAAATTTTAAAGTGAAAAATATAGATGTGTAGCAGCATATCAAAACACTACGCAGTGGTTTAAGAATAAAAATGGAGAGTCTGTTGGTCCCTCTTGGGCCTGGAATGGTTTTGGTAAGGAAAAATGAAGCTTTGAGCTTTGTTAAAGACACCAGGATAAATGACCAGCAGGTTCAAATGAGCCAAACTGAATACTTTCCAAGCTACTTTTACCTCCCAGATGTGTTCTGTCATTCATATCCCCCTTCCTAATTGCCTCAAGCTTAGGGCCATGCTAATACGGCCATATTGCCCTTGGACCCTGTGCATCCCCATCGCCTTTCCCTTCCTCCAAGGGCAGAGGAACATGCAGGACTTAATCGAAAATTGGCACCAAAATACCAATTCTCACGTGAGTTTGTAAAAGATCCTTAACCCTAGTAGAGGCCTGGCCTCCCATCCAACTGCAAAATGCTCTGCACCATCTTAATTCAATTTCTGGACCCAACGCGATGCTGGGAGAACTGTTGCAAGGGCATCTGTTTCCCAGCTAGTGGCCAAAATACTCTGCAAGCTCACCCATAAGCCTCATAATGAGGCACTGTGATCGTATGTCTGCATAGCTAGGGAAAAAAAAAAACCCTTAAAATTAAAGGAGATTTTGGTTTTATTGGACTGTATCTCACAAAATACAATATAATCTATTCAGAGTCAGCATTCATCTTCAGGGATCTGGTTCAGCTGGAAAAGTAGCCTCTAGAAAAAAAATTAGAGATGTTTTTGTGGCTGCAGTTTATGACATAAACAAAAAGAATCATCTTGTGAAAAAATGTTTGGCTAGCAAGTGCGATAAGTATCGTATACTCCCTGCACGGCTGCGGAAGTCATTGGGTTCAGGCAGAGCAGGGCACTAATTTAAACTTAACAAAGGGGAAAGTGTCTGAAAATTCCAGCAGCCTTCCTCCTAGTTTGCTGGTGAAGATGGCCTACAAAGCAAACAGTTCAGTCATTGAGCTTTTCCATAAACTCATTCCTTTACAGTAGATAAGGTTTAAGACTTGGAGTTGGAAACTGCACCATGAGAGAGAGAGATAGCAAAAATGCTCAATTTTTCGAAATTATTTAGGGATTTACACATTCTCCTCTGGTGCAAACTGGAATCATTCCACTGACTGACTGGTTCGACTAGGAATCCTGTAAAAGAACAAGTAAAAGACAAACGTAAAGCAAAACAAAACTAGAAATTCTTGGCACTTAAGGATTTGTGTTGGCCAAATGACGAGACTGAATCCCAGAATCTCTGTTTGGAAAGGATATGAAGTCATTGTTCAAATGTGCACATAAACTGGATCTAGAGGGATAAGATTAAAAAAAATTTACAGAGTTCAATCTCATAAAACTATCAATTATACAGGACTGTTTGTGTCCATTTCTGTGAATTTTTCTGTAGAACAAATGTTTTCCTTTACTTCTGGGTAGACCATGGAGCTGGCATAAAAACTGGTATGCTACTATAAACAAGAGGCTAAAGATCTGCTTAGCAAACATATTGTGGTTTCATTCACAGAGCAGTTATCGCAGGAGAAATGGGGTTGGCTGCTGTGAAATAGGTGCATGGATCAAGGGTTTATGGATCCATCTGCCATTTTGCAGGCGAATCCTTTCGCTGTTCTTGGAAAGCAATATTTTGAGTGTTAAGAAAGTGGATTTTCTTCTTCCAGGACCACACAGCATCTCGGCTTTTATGGTTTTTAATTTAATTTAAGTTAGAGGTCTTAAAGCTAGATGAGATAAATGCAGGCTGAAGTGTGCTCTGGGTGAAGCATCTTACTGCACGTTGAAAGGAACACGGTTTGTGTCTCACATTTCTCTGCTTAGACTGAAAAAACTTCAGCAAAGACCAAAATTTAAAGATTTTGCTGATCGTCCAATATTCTGTACAAGCACCAAAACAAAAAATAAAGTGAAAGTCAAAAAAATGTGGCTATGGAAATGTCATATTCCTCCTCCAGCGTTTGCCACGGTTGGACGTGGTAAGCTGCTTACCGGCTGGCATGTGACGGTTCTGGTGCTACGGGAGAGGAGCTGGTGAGCGGCAGAATGCCATTTATTTTAGTTTAAATCATCCAAAATCGCTGTGATTTGTAGGATGCGATACAGTCAACATCTCTCCTTCATCTCTACTTTCTGAGCGATCTAGTTTAATTTTCTAGAAAGTGGGGTATTAGAGGATGCTGCTCTCAGGGCTTTGTGCTCCCTGCAGGTCCGTCGTTCTTTGCTTGGCCTTTTGTGCTGATGCAACATCTCTGAATTTGCCTGGCCTCAAACTCTCCTTCCTGCTAGGAAAGATTAAAAAAAAAAAAACAAACCCACAATTTTCAAAGTGGATCATGGTGGTGTTCTTAATGCCACATTTCACTCCAACACCAGCAGCACTGTTGGACCTTGTTAAAGCAAATTTACAATCGCCTGCTTCCTTAAAGCATTAAATTCAGCGATTCCTTCTGGCTCGTTTCTCATGGTAAGCTTTATGAATGTGTTCAGAAATTTCAAATAGTAAAACAGTCTAATAAAAGAAGTTTGTGTATGTGGAGAAGTCTGTTTGCCTGAATTTGCTGATGAATCACCCTGTTCCCTAAAGCTTACTCCCGCACCGAATTGATTACTAGGTAGCTGAATTTGGGGGATAAGGTGGAGGTTAATGCTGATGGATAGCCAATGTTCTTTCTGATCTGGTGTGTTTCTAATACAAAATATTCAATTACATTGGAATATTGTTTTCATGATCTGTAGGATGTAGTCATGGGCAAATTTCGAAAGGTAGAGTGGTTTTGTTGCTTGAACTATGCTCCTTAAAAAAAAAAAAAACAAAAAAAACCCAGGAAATCAGATACTTGTCAAAAGTCTATCTAACTTCTTCACTGTGCCAAATTGGGTTGGAAACTCATGAGAACGTCTCTCCTGTGAGACTTCTGGTGCTTCCTGCCTCAGCTCATGTTGTAAATGTCACAAGCACTTACACAGCTTTTCATGTGGTATTTCAACACCCCTGCTGCCACGCTCGGCCGGGATTCAGCAGCAGAGAGATGCTCAAAAGCACAAACCACTGAAGAGGATGGAAAGGAACAGAGGGGTACCTTGTACAGGTTGTTTTATTTATTGTTTCATTTGCATTTTTGCTAGAACACCAGTATATAATCTGGGTTTGAATGCTAAGTGGCAATACCATTGTTTCAATTTCACTTTTTCTACTTTTTCTTTGCCAGAAACCCAGGCACAAAAGCCCCTGGACACGGCTGCTCGTGGGGTGCAGCCTGGACGCCTCTGCCCAATGGCAGGCACCGAGGCTGGGGCAAACAGTGAAACGCTACAGATTAATGCACATGGCAGGAAAAGTTGACTCCAGCCCCAGCCCTTCATTCGCATGGTTTTTAAGAGCACGTGTGGTATTTTGCGTAACCACAGACGGTATCAGGTTGGTGCCACCGACTGGAAAAGGCGAAGCGATACCTCCCAGCTGCCAGCCGTGGAAGAGAAAAGGGCCCGTGCAGCCAGATGAACGGCCAGCGAAATGAAAGGTTAGCAATTTGTCAGGTTAAACAAACCTCTCAGAGTTTCCCATTCATTATTTGAAGTCTTGTCAAGTTATGGAAAAGCATTTTAATTAACAACTCACGGATTTTAAAATAAAAATCAATAAGGCGCACATATTTCTTTAAGCCATGTCCAAAGTTTTCCTCCAAAGTTACAGTTTGACAGATTTCCACTAAATTTTTTGGCTTGAGATGATGTGATTGTGTTTTAATATAAAGAACTAATAAAAGATATATGAACTTATATTTATATAACCCAGTACAACAGGGTCAGTGCATTTCCCACTCTAATTTTCTTCACAGTTTAGATTTAAATGAATTTGATTCTTCAAGAAAAAGCATCATGACATAAAGACATAACCCTCACACTCTTTGACTCCCACCACCCACATTCACCAAAAAAAAAAAAAGAGGTAAAAAAGAGAAGGAACAGGAAAAAGTAAAACTTAGACTACCTTAATTTGTATTGGCTTCATTATTCTCTAGATAAAAGGCTACTCAACATAAATGAGGACTCTGAGTTCAAACTTTTAAAGAATTCACATATTTACATCAATTTTTAAAAGGTTTTATAACTAATGAACTCAGATTTCTTTTGGCATGGCATAAAATCCATTTGTACAGTTTTTAATTAAGAATGCAGCCTAGGCAATTAAAATTAAGGGTAGAGACTTCATCAGATGTCCTGTGAGAACCCCAGTCGAAAAAATTATGTTAATGCTGTATGTCCTAAAAGCATTCTCTGAATGTTGGAAACACTTTATGAGGAATTATTTCTGCTATACAATAAGGATTTATTTAAAGTTGAAAATTAGGAGCTTTTAATTTTGGAGTGTTAGGACCTTGTTTATCACTAATAGCTCTGGCATTTGCTATGTGCTTTCAAATAAGATAGGATCATTTAAAACTGTCTGCATTTTCCTAAAAATATGTATATGTCTATAAATGTCCATATATATATATACACACTGAGAAATGCACAGTCTATAATGCAAATAATGCACATGTAGTCAAGGGAATTCCTAATGTGAATTTTAATATTTAAAATTACAAGAGCTATTATTGGGAATATTAAGACACTTCTTTGTTGAAATGATTAAAATTACATTTGAAATATGAATGAAATGCCCACGTAAAAATATAAATAACTAATTTCAAAGGTTTCCATAAGTTGTACAGGAAAATGAAGTTTAACGTAATTAAAAGTTGCTAACTGATTTCCCTAGAAAACAGTTTTCTCTTTAGGAAGTGATGCAGCGTGATCAATAATGGATGGGTTTTCCCCCTTCCAAAACTCTCCAGTTCAGCCTGGAAATAACTCCTTTAATGACGAATGTAGTGGGGTTTTTCAGTGTGGGAGATACTCAAGGAGGAATACCGATAGCCAGCCCAAAGCGCGTGCAAGCAAGATGATACCGAGACAAAACAAAAAGACATGTGATACACTGCTATGTAATGCCGGCTGCTTCCTTCACGTTGGGTGCAGGGATTTTCTTTCTTCTCTTTTCCTTTTTTTCTTTCTTCTTTTCAACATGGCTTAATGCAATAAAAATGTTTTATATTTAGAAGAGTAACAAGGGAGCTGAGGCTTAGCTTTGGAAGGCAAGCCAAATTTCATAAGGATTTTAAAGTGTAGAATAAGAAGGTTTGGCTCACAGGAGAAGTCATTTCTAAGCCAAAGACCTGACATGAAGAAATGTGCAAAGAAGCAAGAGGGAGACAGGTTTTGGGGAGGAAAGAGGCCGTGGCGATGGAAGTGAACCAGGCAGGAAGGAGCGCAGGATGCGATGGCCATGACTCATGCCGGTGAGCTGTTGAACATGCAGGGAAGGCTCCAGAGGATGGGCAACCGCTCACGAAGCGGTGATCACGTGCAGTCTTTTATAAAAAGAAGTGAATAAGGCTGAAATCCTTGGGTTTTAGTATTTGAAATCAAGTTTTCTTAACATGGAAGCAGGGTAGAATAAGGTGCTTTTCACTGAAGAGCTAAGTCACCAAAATTCGGCTACTGCTCTCAGGTTGATGAGTTTTGTAGTCTTAGCTCTGCTACTCATAGACAGTAGAGCTCATAAAAAAGCGGCTTTAATCTTAGGTTTAGCTAGCAGTCATTAGTCAAAAAGAAAAAAATATGCCCACAACTGAGTTATAGGTGGCTCTTATCTTCAGAGAGGCTAGTCAACAGCTCCCGGCTAAATCATAAATAGCAAAATGCTTAAATTGCATCCACCACGGAGGTAATTCTCTTCTAATTTACATCCGGTTTACATCACTTTAACTTTTTAATTTTCAGTGAAGCTGCTTGAGATTTACATGCTTATGAACCAGAGCAGAATCAGGCCCCCAAATAGATGCTTATGGCCAAAGATAACATTCTGGCCACAAACCTCATTTTTGTTCTTTCCTCCACCCACAAGCCAATAAAATTACACAAGACCTGGGCCTGAGAGGCCCCCAGATCCGGGCCAAAAATAAATACAAAAATACAATAAAATTTTAATGTGGGGGCCTCGTGCAATCTTTAACTAGTGCAATATTTAACTGTATGAACAAAAGATGAAACAGCAGCCAAGAAATACATTTCACCTATAATTCCACCAAAGAACATAAGAAGAAAGACCAAAGAAAAGGAGGAAAAATCATTCCATAAAATAATAGTCATACTCAGGAACTTTAAAATACCCATAAAATTACAGTACTAAATTATTAGTGCCCATTTTAGATATTCTTTGAGTTTGTCAGAAGCATTTGATGAAAGGCTGTCAAGAGTTTCAAAATGAGGGGAATAAAGTGAGGCCAAGGAAAAAGAACTATTAAGAATATTAAAAGCAACGTGCCTGATCCACCGGTGCCAGTGCCTGGAACGCCAAACGAGGCACGTCTCAGCCCCAGGAACGTCTTGTCCTGACAGCAGCTTCACACCACCGTTGGGGTGTTCCTGCAGTGGATTCAGGTTTAATGTCCCATGGGTGGCCGTCCCAGGAGGTGGTGTTGGGGGAATGTGTGGGTCAGCCTGGACTGCCCCTGCTCCTATGGCCTCACCAATGCAGTGGCTTTGCCAAGTCAATGCCCAAAGATAAAAATCCTCTTAGTATCCGTCCAGGAGTTCAAGCATCATGAGTGCTTTAATGCAGCCTGAACAGTCAACCCAACCCAACCCAACCCAACCCAACCGTCAGGGAAGCAGTACCTGCCAACCAGTCTTGTAGTGATGTTTTACTCTGAAGGTCTGCACAGTTTGTCCTTCAGGCATTTCCAGCTTACCCAGAGCTGGGTGAAGCTCTGAGAATTTAAGAAAAGTAGTAATGCAGTACAAAAAAACCCCTGGGGTTGATAAGGAAAACGCAAACTAGGTCTTTCTCTTTCTAATTAAGACCGTAGGAGTTGCCACCAAACTGGGAGGGCTATTGGCCTTATCAGGGCCAGCCTGGTTTCTCCAAAGGAAGGAGTGGGCAGGTCTGCTGTAATTTGCCTTTAGGAAAATACCCTGCAAAACTGCAATAGTCAGAGCTGGTGTCATAAATATATATGGAACTTATTTTAATGTGGTGATTTATAATTTATACTGCTGGACAATCTAGTCTGACTCTTCCTAAGATCTTACCCTTATCTGGCAAAATACGGAAGCTTGTGGTGTTTTTCAGCAAGATTTTAAGCAGATGCTTAAGACTATATTGAGCACTTGTTGATGGAAGCACTTTAATTACTCTGCTCTGATAATGAGAATAGTCAAAAATTTCTGTGTTTACCCACAGCCTTTTCATTTGCAAGCTCAGTTAGGAATTCTAACACAAGAGGCTATCTATATATATATTACAACAGACTTTCTATCATGAGTGATAGAATTTCCTTTTAGAGCTGCTGGACGTGCCATGAGTTTGGTCCCTCCGAGGGTGTTTGGGAAGGGCACTGCACTGGGAGTTGCATTTTGTATCAAGCTTGCCTTTGGCGTGCTGGACCTTTCATTTGCCTGTGCCTCAGTTTCTTCAGCTGTAAAAGCTGGATAATGGACCTGACACCACTGGAAAAGTGTTGTGAGAGCTGGGATGAGCAGTTCAATGTAGCACTGGGTATTATTATCTCTACTTCAGCCTCAGGTGGATTTTTTTTCCCAGGGTTATTAGGTAATTGATAATCCCTCAGAAAGAAATAGAGAAATGAAAAAGCAGTAGGCAGATAGGCTTTTTTTCTGGATTGGTTTTCCTATGTTTAGCTTGTAATCTATGTATGGAAGTAAATGTACTGTCAAAACTAGAGGATTGGAAAGCGGTGAATGCTAAAGGTGACTACATGTACTCCTGAAAAAGATATAGTGCAGACTGAGCAGTCAGCAGACTGTACCATCAATTCCCCTCTAAACCATGACCTGGAGAAATCACCTTCAAGTTGACAGGGGCTTAGGCAATATTTCAGAATCTGGTCAAGATTTTACAACACCAGATACTGTTTCATTCTCCGGGCTTTCTCTGACCAAAGAATTTTTAACTAGGGCAAACTGTCAAGTATGCAGCGGTTTTGTAAAGCAGACTGCAAGCCAAAGAAAACTCGACTGAGAACACCACATTTATTGATAAAGGGCCTGCACAGCAATAACGAGATGGACAAATGCTATAAAAAATGGCTGGTGTGGTTGGGGGGGAGATGGGGAAGAGGGTTTGTCAGGGCACGGCTGGGCTGATGCTGCGCAGCTTCCCAGCAAGTATCGTTGCTACGGCCATAAAGTCATGCCTTGGCTTCAGAAAGCTGCTGTTGCTTTGGCGTAAAAACGTAAATCAGCACAGATGCAAGTTTGCTCGAAGACTTTTCCCATGCTGGAGCATTTTCGCGTTTCCTGCCAAAGCCTGTGTTGCAACCTTTGGCATGCGAGTGTTGTAAGGTTGTGTTGTTTTTTTTTTTTTTTTTATAAAACTTTGTGATAATCGGGAGCCAGAACTCATATTGTAGCAATCTTGTGGCACTTCAAGATCAGTCATTCAGCAAAAGTTATGTATTTCTTCTACTGGCTAAATGAAATGCCTCCCTTTTTCTTAATTGTTTCTGACATTTCACCCATTATTCCCTGAGCCTCCTCAAAAGGACGTAAATAGCTCGTAATTCTCTTGTGAAAGCAAGTGTGAGCTGCAGAAATATAAACACCATGGCATTACTATAAGACTGTCCTCAAAATAGGGACGGTGGGCTGCAAGGAACGAAGCAATCAAGAGAGATCAAAAAACGCATATCCGATACGGTTGGTGTGGCAACTAAAAGAGTTGGGCTGATTTCTCCTCTTCCAGATATCCAGAACTAAACATCAGGAGCAATTAAAAAATTGTGGTCTTTTGTAAATTACTCCCAGAAGAAATCTTGGAAATCTTTCATTTTAGTCATTTCAGTCCACTGAACCATAAAGCTATTATGAATGAACAAAAATACTAGAGAGAAAATTGAAATACAACAGTAATTAACAATATGAATATATCAAAATAAAACCCAACTGGCAGGATGGGGCCATCAGACGTTTAACACTGAATTGACTAATGGCCAGGTAGGGCACCTTTGATTTCGTAATTTTTCACCTAGGAGCGACTGAAAGATGAGCAGTCACTACTGATAAAGGGATGCTTTCATAATTTTTGTCTTTCTCAAAAACCTATATGCAAGGTGTCCATCTTGTTTATCTTAGAATAATAAGTAATAATTCTCATTTTAGGATCTTCTTTTCTGTTACCGTATGCTAAATGTCAACAAAGGATTATAAGAAAAATCATTGAAAATGTGCAGCTATCACAAATAGAGATTTCCCTATGGGTTCTCTAATACTTTACAGACAAATGTTAAAGATTTATTGCACATGAACATCAAACATGGTTTTACTACAGTTCTCATTTGGATCAAATTGACACATTTTACATTCATTTTAGCCTAATGAGATTCTTTCACTACACATTATATTCCAAGTGACCTCGTACATTAAATTTGTGGCATGGAACAAACCCACTGATATAACAAAGCCCTTTTCCTACCAACTTTTGGACTTTTTAGAAAAGAAAAGAAACAGTTTAGCAAAATCATAAATCTTGAACACACATTTATTAATTGGTGCTCAAGAAAAAATAACACAAATACTGTGCAGATTATCACGTTTTGCCTAATTTTCATTTTCAGTGTTCACACTTTAGGAGTCTTTTGAACTTTGATTACAATCTGAATATTCAACAGTTCGGGTCTAATACAAATTTTTAAATTTATACCTGAAATATTAACAGGTTTCTGCAGAGCTCCCGGAATAATTTTGCCTCTGGTGTTCAGAATCAGGCCCCCAATGACTGACCAAATCCCAGCTGCTGCAATCTGACTTCTGACAGCAATTCACTGCAAAACCCTTCCCGACAGTTTTACACACTGCAATATTTGCTTTTGCATATGATTAAGTGATTTAAAAAAAAAAAAAAAAAAAAAAAAAAAAAAAGAAAAGATCTGTCCTGGAAAGCAATTTTTTTTTTCAGTCTTATCAAAGTGATTAGTAATGAAATGTAAGTTTTTAACACTGTGCTGTAATGTTGTAGCAGGAAAAGGTAGCAGATGACCTTGAAAGGAGGTGAAAGGAAACTAGAAAATGTTAATTAAAATTATTAGTGCTGTTTGAGGTGCTTATCTTGTTTACTGCTAAGGTGTTGCTCCCTTCTGCATAATTAGGGGTAATTTTACTTACTTTCAAGTCTGTAATTTTAAATATCACAAAGTTTTATCTTCCAACAAGAAGTAATTCATTATTGGTTTGTATGTAACTGCTTGATGTTTTAATCAATATATGCAACTTCCACAAAGTCTGTTAGAATTTGTCAGGAGGTTTTATACATCTTTTATAGTGCGGGATTAGGCATGGTATATGAAGCCGAAATCCCATTTAGTAATGAAATTTAAACATAATTCTGTGTTTATGATGTGAAGATATATTTTTACTTGATCTGTCCTTTTACATTTCCCTTTATCCATGATTATTGGAGGACAATGATATCTGGAAAACAAACCACAGTGAAGTTAAATCCATTTGAACACAAAGAGTTACTGTCAGTTAATCCTAATAGAAACAATACTGATTTTTTAACTAAACTGCTTAAGAAATGAATATGTCTTGCATGCTTTCAATTTGTTTTAAATCCTAATATGCAGAGCTCTTTGCTGTTGTCTAATATTTGCATAAAATATTTAATCTTGTACTTTAAATTAATGATATTAAAGGTCTAAATGTTTGAAAAATGTTGTTGTCAGAACAATGTAATCTTTTCTCTCCAGACTTCTTCATATAATTGTGGTGCCCTTATCCTAATATACTTGTAACCTTCCTCTGCATTGTCCTGCGCTGAATGTACTCTTCCAGTACTTTCTTCATTTAGAGATTTCTACACTTTTTTTTTTTTTTAATGTTAAGAAGTGGGGCGGGGAAGTTCCTCTGCTCGTGGAGACAGGCAGCAGAATGAAATATTCCCCAAAAAAGGGTGCAAAATGGAAGGGCACGAGTTAAGGTCTGGAGATCAGCGGGGCTGTGGGATGCAGGCGTGGGGCAAGGGCAAGGTGGGGGAGATGGGTGCCGTGGCCCCGCTCACGGCTCGCTCCACGCACGTGGGCAAGGGGCATTTTTATTTTTGCCTGCTGTAACAGTTGTGATAAAAATGTTGCTGCTCTTTCATCTGCAGCAGAGCAATTAAAGACATGCAGGGTACTTGAAGCCCCGTAATATTTAACCACTGGCATGGTAGGTAGAAAGAAGCATACCATTGCCATGAGGCTTTAATTAAACCATAAAAAAAATTGTAAAATGTCTTCAGGAGTACATATTAAAATAGGCAAGTAGCTTCAATTCATTTTCTTAAATTTACTGAATATTGAATAGGTTGAAAGTTTGCTGGCTAATATAATAACAACTTAATACACAAGTTGTGTAAGGGAATGCACCCTTTTTTGTTGTGCTTGCCCCCCGTAAGCCAACTATGCCTACTAGGGGGTTATGCTGAAGTGGTGCAATTAAGTTACTAATTCATTAAACAAGTCAAAGCCGGTGTGTGCTCTGTGAAACACAGGAGGGTAGCCGGGCGGGTGTGTGGGACCACGTCACTGCCATGGGGCACGGCCGGGCTGGTGCCCTCTGTCGCCTGTCTGGAGCAAGGCAAGGAGCCAACATGATGAAGACATGATTAATCCTAGAGAAAGAGTTACAAAAAGGAATTTCAACAAGGAAGAAGCAGATGCCAGTGTTGGTGCAAGGCTTACACTTCTGTGGTTGGAAAGAGCTTCACGGTATTTGGTGTCCACTTGTAGTTCCCTATGTAAAATAAATACAGGCTGTTGCAACTCATGTGCATGGGTTAAATTGTCGCTGGAAATGCAGAATGTAACTCATGTGCATGGGTTGAATTGTCGCTGGAAATGCAGCATGTAACTCGTGCATGGGTTGAATTGTGGCTGGAAATGCAGCATGTAACTCGTGCATGGGTTGAATTGTGGCTGGAAATGCAGCAGCTCTTTAGCACCCCAGGGCAGGGCTTGCAGAGCCTCTGCGCGTACGCAGGGGTCTCCCAGCAGCAGCACGCGCGCCGGCTTCTGCAGCAAAGGAGAAAACCCGCTGTCATTTCTGGGGTGCTTCTTTGGTCCGGAAGGATTAGGAGCACCACACTGACTCCTGTAATTCCTCAGTTACAGCTTCCTCAGCTCCGCGAGGACGTCTGCCGCTGCTCCAACAGCAGGCATTGCCAGCCAGGTGCTGCTCCCCACCGCCTTTGCAGGAGGAGATGGAGCGACTGGGAGCAGCCGCCTCCAGCGAGAGGAGAGCCAAGGCACTGGCACTGCCGGGATGGGTGCCGCGCCAGCAGCTGGGCTGTTCTTGGCTCCTCTTTTACTCCGGAAGGGCTGTAGTTTCAATGGTGTCTGCTCAGGAGCAGTAGCAAGAGCATAGCAGCAATGTTGGAGAAAAAAAAGTGAATTAATTCAGCTTGGAGAAACAATAGAAGAGGAAGGCAGTAAGGCAAAGAGGCACATGAAGAATCTCAAGAGCAGAAGACAGCAATATTTTCAGGGATTTATGTGGCACTAAAAGGGATGTATTATGGCAAGTAGATGAAAGGACATATTATACTGCCATATTTGATGCATGGCCACATAATCACACTAAACTGAATTTTGAATAAGAATGGAAGAAGATTCCTGTAGTCAATTGGAACTACAGGGAGAATTTAAATAGTAGACCTAATAATCTGAGAAGGAGCTGCTTTCCTTAGCGGCGTGGGGTGAACATTGGTACTGCTGAGGAGGACAACCATGGAAAATTTCATGACACAAGTTGTCAGAATTTCTTTTTTTTTTTTTTATGGTGCATTAGGTGACCACCCAAACCCTAGCTGCGCTTCATGGTGTGACCATCCCAGCACTGGGCCACTGCTGACTCAGGAGAAGGTGCGACACATTTTCTGCAGGACACTCCTCTTTCTTTGAAGACCTCCCAGCCAAATGGTGACCATGCCCAGGCATTTTCTTTAATTACATTTGGGTTTCCCAAAGAAGGGCAAAACCTCCAAGTGCAACGCCAAACTTCATGAGTTTCACCTGCATTTTCCCCAAATCCATGCCAAACCATGAACTTCACATGATTAACCATCTATCGGTCTGGATTCCCTTGCAAGGCTCATGAGCCAGAGCAGACCTTGAAAGCAACCTGGTCCAAGTCTCACATTTGTAAGAAAGCTCAAAACCTGGGGAATTTGGGGTTGTTTGTTCGGAACATTTCAAACAGTTCCAGTGACATCTAGTGGGGAGGAAACCCCTGTGAACGGCTCCAGCCTTACGGAAAAATCCCATTATCCTTTATTTTCTTTTAACCCACTGGGCAATAGTTTCCTACTGAAAAAAACTCAGATGTGGTTTGTGTGCCATACACCATGATTGAAAAATAGTTTCATAGTCCACTGAGAATTTTTCCTTTCTGGAAACATTTCATATATTAAGGACCATTTGGAATTTTCTCTGGGACATTCCACTATATCTAAAATAAACTCATGGAAGAAGGTCATGAAGTCTTAGAAAAAAACAAAACAAAACAAAACAAACAACAGCCATGAACTCTTGGAAATTTGAATTACTCAGAAAACAACAATAAAGATCTCAGTCCAACAGTTGCAGCCCTATTAAATAGAAATGTAACTAAATATAGTTAAAGTGATGTAAAATTAGCTTGGAAGCAAAACCAGGTCATCTATCTTTCTCTCCCTCCCATCTCCCACTTCCCTCTGCATTTCTTCCCTGTACACCTTCTGCATGTTTTTCTGGCTGAACTTGCTTATTAAGTGAAGGGGAAGCTGCAAACATCGATCACGCTTGGCTTGCTCACATAGCAAAATTTTTCTTCTATTTTACTCAGGATGAGTAAAAGCATTTTCAGAAATGCTTCTCTTCTTGATTCCCTTCTATGCTTTTCCTATACTTTGCAGTGCCAACAATGTTATTCTTACTTAAGAAGCAGCTCAAGCTTTAGGCTGATGAGGTACTTACTTCTTCATCCGGCGAATGTCACTTCTGAACAGGTTTCCTGAATGAGGCGGGTTTATCCCCAAACTGTAAGCTCATTCACAGAAGTGTGGCACTAGGCTAATGAGTAAATTATTAACATCAGAGAGCTGGCAATTCAACGTTTAGCACGTCAGACGTAAGGTCTCAGTGTTCCGAAAGCAGAAAGATTGTAGCAAAGGAAGGAATGTTTTTCCTAAAATGGCAAGTTTGCACCACTGAAGTTTGGAGTAGATTTACACATGTACATAGTCCTTTTATTTCCTGATTTGGGATCACTGGACTCAGGACTTATTGCATATATTCAGAAACAATACCAGGGAAAAAATGCAATATTAACTTTGGGTGGTGGTGTGGGTGCTGTTGTTGTACTGACCTGCCACTGAAGGAATCCCAGAAGGTCCAGAAGCATGAAAGCTTTAAAAAGTGCGCACTGATTTTGAAGCTTGTCCAGCCAATGTAGGCTGCGTGGGTTTGCAAAATTTGTCTGAACATTTCACAAGAACTTAGTTTCTCCCAAGTTTCCAGTCCTACCCTTGATCCTGGCTGGAGCCTGGACCTACACACACAAATTCATATTAAAAGAGAATTAGAAACATAATTTAGGCTGGTTGTTTTTAAAAGTTTCAGTTTTATTTTGCAATAAATTTTGGATGCAGGCTCTAAGAATCATGTTCCTGTGACAAGGGCAGCTGTGTTTCAGCGAAGAAACTGCAATGAGTCACTGGTTTTCTTTCTCTCTCATTTTTGTTTTCCTTAATCTGAAAAAGAAAATAGTAATCTAGACTGAAAAATATAAGCTTTCCTCCTTGTGGATGGGAAAAACAGAAAAGTTCTGTTCCCAGGTCTTGCAACAGACTTGGTGTGCGAGCAAGACACTTCACTTCAGCTCGCTGCATCTCAGCCCGTCCAGCTCCAAATGTGCCTGAGCCGGTCATGGCTGACTGACACCCTGCAAAGCACTTGGTGATGCATGAAAAACTGACTGCTGGGATGATGTGGAGCCTCCTCCTTATTTTCAGATAACAAAGGCAGCTAAAATTCATTTGCACAGTTTCTCAAACTTTCTTTTTTCCATGTAGATTATTGTTTTAGTTACCATAGAGACTTTCGGCTCCCACTAGAAATGGAAAAGGATGCTCTCCGGAGATGCTCTCCCAACTAAATTGTCTACGGACAACTTTGAAAAATTCTGGGCGAACTAATCCCTGCTTCATCGCAGTGCATTAATTCAAAATTAATTCATGCTTGTAAATCACTTTCAGTTACATAGAGAGAAGCAAAAATATTTATGATGTTCCATTTTTAGTTCCTTGAAAATTCTTGGAAAATGTATTTTGTCATTCTTCCTTCTAAAATCACTGAATTGTTTTTATTTGTGTTGCTTTTGTGAAACAGCAAAAAAATTTCTCTTTATAGCATTAATTTGGTTTGGTCTAAAAATCAGGTTTTGCCAAGGAAAATGCATTCCTTTTAGCAAAGACATTTCTTGGTCTCTATCGTGCGCGCGAAGGCGTTAAGGTCAAAGGGTAAATTTCTCTTAGTTGCAGCCTATTTCCATGGGCTGAATCTTACATGATTAGCAGGGTTTGGCCACTACTGGGAGAGATTGGAGAGAAAGGAAGGTCAGGTGGGTGTCCTGGGAGAAAATCAGAGAGAATTACTATAAAATATGTGCAGTTAAGTGAGAAAATCAGCATCTGCTAGCTGTTTGTTTTCTTTCGGGGTTTTTTTTTTTTTTTTTTTTTTGGAATTGGAGGAGATGTTATGAACACATTGTTTTTGGTTTGGTTATAATTCTGAAGGGAGAAAGCGATGAGGATGAAGGTGGGAGCTCGGGGAATGTGAATAGGAGGCGAGCACTGACAACAGAAGCCGTAACAGCAATACTGTTTTCCATGATGACTTCAACCCTGCGGAAGATAAATTAGGTAAAGAGAGAAACAAGCCACCTCTCCAGGTTTCTATCAGCCCCAGTTAGGAAGCTCTTCCATGAAAATCTCCTCCAGTTTCCCGAAGCGAGAAGGAGCACCGGGAATTGCTGCAGCCACCCGCGACGGCAGCAGAGGCTTCTCCCACCCACGCTTCTCCGGGCAGCAGCGCCCAGGGTCAGGGTTCATTAGTTTTGTCTCATTTGGGAGATATGGGGGTGGGGGGAGCCTTTGGGAGATGTTGCCGTGTCTGAAACAAATAAAACCAACCCAGCTTCAGCCAAGGAGGTGCCGTCAAGCCCAGGAGCCTCTCTGGGCAAGTATAAGCCCCCCAAAATGGGCTGAGCAAAGGGCTGCACCGTCATGCCCTAAACCCACACACTCTGCAGGTGGTGGGTGGTTTACACTGCTGGATCTTATTCTGCAGGAGGTCTTGGTGCTACCAACCACCTTTTTTCCCCCCAAATCTGTGTCTTTCTTACCCTTCTTGAGAACCCGGGAGGCTGCGCGCTACGGAGGGGATTTGAGGCATTGACGGTGGGGCAGCAGAAGTCATCCCTCTCTCCAGACTTGGTTTAGTGCTCACACATGATTATATAAAACATTTTGGGGACCTTGCAAATACGGTTTTGCAAGGGCACTATTCATCCCCGCCTCCTCCTGTGGGAATGCCCTTCACTGATGAACAAACCTCCACAATCTCCCTTCTCCGGATGTTTCTGCTCCGTGTTTGTTTATCACAGCAGTGAATCCTGCCTGCCTGGGCTCTCCTGAGCCCCTGACCTACCACTCCTATCTCACTTCTTGAAAAGTGTCTCCCACAGCCCGTTTCAGAGTGATTCATTATAACCGATATGGGACTGGGAATCTCTATCAAAAGCACAGAAACTTTGAGAAATCGGAGAGAATACTCAGAAATGATAACGCGCGCGGCTGTCTCACACCAGCGGCACAGGGAGCCTGGAGAAGTTTACACCTGCTTTGGAGATACTCCATTTCTGATCTGTTGATGTTTAATAGCTGTGAATATTAAGTTAATGTTAGGAAAGTTATGGGTTTTGACATTGCCTTTGGCATTTATCATATCTATTGTCCTTCTGGGGATGCTGTGAAGCTCCTACGTGAGGCCGATGAGGCAGACCACCATCCAGCCCTCCTGGCTCTAGGATGCAATAAATAAAGTGTGGAGGAAGGTGCCGCAGTGTCGTGCAGTCCTTCCCTCGACTTTGCAGCCGCAGCCAGCCCTGCTTTTGCTGCTCTTCAAGTGGGAAACTGCGGGTTCTCTTCTTGCCGTAATTTCCACAACCCACGCCGGCACTCGTCCCTGAGTGCCAGCAGAGAGGAAAAAGTTCCCAGTTCGCTGCTGCTGCCACCGTGTCCGTCGTGAAGGTACCCTCCTACACCTCCTCACCGCCCTCCTCCAGGCTGGAGAAGCAGTTGCACGGGTCGGCACGTTTCCAGGGCTGCTCCTTTCCCCTGCTCCTGCCGGGGACTGAACAAATCCCCCGGTGGGCTCAGACCGGTGTCAGCCTCGAGGTTGTGCTGCCGCGGGAGGCTGTACCTCGGCTTTGCACGCTTAACAGCCCTGAGCGCAGGCACGCTGTGTTCAGGCAAAAATGATGTCAAAGAGGTAAAACAAAGAGCATTGTGTTTGGCCTATCTTGCAAAAAATTATGCGTTGAGAAAGAATAAGGCGGAAGTAGAGTAAGTACAAAATACACAGTGAAGTGTCTCGTTGCCTCTCGGAGACAAAGGCAGACAAAATTAATCAGTAATGATTTGTTGTGCCAGAAAATGCACGCTTCTGACTATCTGTGGCAGATTATTGCCAAGGAAATAGTTCCTCAATATCCCAGGCACATTCCTGACCTGTATATTATGAAGTTATTTCTGCTTTTTGATTTGTAACCTGTAAAATGCCTGTGATCTTAATAAATGAGAGCTTGTTGCCTCCTGAAATCCACTGTATTTCATCTTTTGCTTTCCTCCTTTGGCAGTGTTGTTATTTAGACTGAGTTAACATTAGTATTCTCTCTGAACATATACACTTCCATGAATTCGATATCATCGCTGTGAGCTAGCACCCTTAGGACGCTATGACACCATCCATATGACATATGATCATGGGTGGAAGCATAGCTGGAGGCTTTATGGAAAACACTGAGGATTTCCCAACCTGTACATTTTTTTTTTTTTTTCCTTTCCCCACAAGGAAATATCGTGGACTTTTTTAAATGCTTCATCGAGACTGTGACCCATAGCTAGTTCTTGAAACTTAACAGTAAGCCCGTAGAAAGCAAACTATACAGGCTGTCTTATCAAATGCCTTCCTGTAGTTCAACTCAAATTGCCTAAGGTACAGCTTCTGAAAATAAAGGGCCGAATCCTCTGTCAATGTACGGAAAGTTTTCGCTCTGTTTCTGGGAGTTTCTGGTGGCAGGAGGGTAGGGGTGCCGCTCTCAGAGGTGAGCATCCCTCCTGGGTGCACCTCGGTGGAGCCCCCGGAGCCCCCCAAAGCCACCCCCAGTCAGCCACATGGGAAAATCAATATTCGCGGAAAACCCAGAGTATAAATCCCCTTCCATGCCTCCCAGAGCCTTGGATGCAAACAGTACAAAAGGCTGCAACTTGCCTTTACTCTTACAAATTAAATGACACCGAAAGTAATTTAGAAACCGAACCTCCCACCCCGTGCTCAGGGGAGCGAGGCGTGAGCCTGTGCGAACACTTTGACCCGTCACGCGATCCAAATTATTGCGTCCATTTTCCGCTCGGTACATTTTTAATAAAAAATGAGAATGCAATCGCATTATTAGGAATAACGTTCAGAGATAATGTCTGAGCATGGGAGTTATTGTGTTAATGTGCGGTGCTGTGCGTGGGAGAGGTGGGCGGAGGGCAGCGTTAACCCCAAAATCCGTAAAACAACTCCAGCCCCTACAAGCTCTGAAAAAGCCAGACATCTTCTGAAACCGTTTTACGAGTGCATATGGAGAAACTGCAGAAAATATAACTGTTTGTGAATAAAATGGAAATTAGTGCTGTTGTGTTCACCTGTAAGTTTTTCTTTAAAGCCAGTGATTGCATTTGAAACCTGCAATTCTCAACAAAAAGAGAAAAGTTCAGTGCTGATTGCTGGATATTTGGACCTCCCAGTGCAAACATTAACTGGCTGAGAGGCACTCTGGAATGTAATGAAGGAAACAATACTGGGAAAGGAGCCAAACGCAGAAACACTGGCGCCTGCAACCTAGGGATTTGCCTCCTAGTAATAGGAGCTGAACAAGGCCCAGCACTTCTGTTAGGCTGGAAATGACATACTGTGATCCTTGACTTAGCCAAAGGGATTTTAAATGGAGGAAAGAGCTGGCAAGACAAAATCTCCTGCACTTTTCACAGTGTTTTCTAAAACAAGCAAAGGAAATCAGGAGAAAAGACTGTAGTCTATTACATTTGATCCAGTTAAGTCAAGAGTGGAAGCTTTTTAACTGCTGTTATTATTTTTTATACTTTCTCATCATGTCACACCACCCAGAAAGCACAGACATAAAGCAGAAACTTGAAACTGCTTTCATTCAAGAAGAAGGGCACCCCAACATTGCGTTATTGACAGGAGGGCTGAAAAAACTGACAGCTGCAGAAATTGTACAGTTGAAGTTCAATTCCCAGGAGCAGGAACAATATACTGATGGTATTAATTCCGTTTGGAATTGTTAAAATAAGAAAAGGTTATGGGCTGAGGAAGGGACCTGGTTTTCTTTTTTTTTTTTTTTTTTTCTTTTTTTTTTTGCTTGTAACAAAGGCGAACCTTCCTTCTTCCCTGGTGTCCTTGGACTGTCATCTCCAACCTTTTGAAACTGTATCTGATTATCCATGTGGCAATTAATCATAATTAAGCAGGCTTGAGATTTGGAAAGGTATAAAGAAGGTGGCTATAGATCTGGCTTTTGTCCTGAGTAACCTCTTTTTTTCTTTTTTGGCTGCTGAATCTTGTGTTTGGAGCCATGAGAGGGAGGACTGCAAAACCGAGAAGGGAAAAAAAGAGAGAGAGGGAGGCAGAAAAAACAGCGTGTGTTTTGTGTGCGCGCGCGCGCGCGCATGTATGTTTTAACATCAGAGCCATAAGCATCCTGGTCGTTCTTTCTTTCTCTTTTTGGACATCACAGTCCCTAGAAACTAAGTTCCAGCAAACTTGGAAGCAGTCCGTTTCCAAGAGGAAGCTAGGTAACAAATTACCTTTCTAATGCCAAGTGATTTGGATCCATTCTTACAAACCAGATTTTTTCAATTTATTACAGGAAAACATTCAATCATTATACGCTGGCACTCTGTCTGGGGCACATGGAATACCATTCTACCCACTCCGCCCACATCCAGTTTTTAAAGGCTTAGTAAGCCCAGAATGTCTTCTTATTAAATGTTTTATATATTTATAATTAAAATACTGGGCTGGCATTAGAATCATTTTAACAGATGTAACTTGACACAGGCTTTCTCTGCCCAGGGTCAGGCTGGGAAACAATGGCTTCTTTAACTCCCGCGTTCTGCTCAGGTTTCTGTTTGCACATGGGTCCAATTTGTCCCATTTATGATTAGGTTTAAGTAAGTTGATGTGCTATTTATTTAGGAGAATTGCCATTTCAGACTATTACCATATTCCCCTACAATATACATTACAGTGTGGTCTATGCCTGCACTGTCCATTATTAGGTTATTATAGTCCCGAATATGGTCCCAATTCACCAAAACAACAACAACTAACTCGATTCAGGCATTAAGTGATTTACTGCAGCTCTTTACATTGGAATTAATGTACACGCTGCTCGCAAAAGCCAACACCCCCCTCCTTGCCCCCAACCCCGAAGGCTTACAAGGGCCATGTGCTGGCATGTGAAAGAGACTTAAATGTCTATGTAATTGATTTAAACATCAAGTATGAACGCTGGACAGGGAAAAGCGAAGGGGCAGGGTCTGCTGTCTTGCAAAATACCCTGCCAAGGTGCTGCTCGAGGGTGGCAGAACTGGGCTTAGCTGTGGGAGATGATGGGAAGACCTCGCTCGCCAGCCACTCCTTTGCCGTCCCACGGAGCGGAGAGCCCGAGTTTATCTCTGTTACTAACAAAACACGCCCGCTTCATCTTTGACGCAGCACCGAGGCAAGAGCCGGTGTAATTTATAACGACTGGCCTAAAACATATGGCCGTTTCTTTGCGCTCTCCCTTCCCCAACACAAAACCCTACCCCTGCCTTAGAGGAAGACATTTATTTCAACCAAAGCCCTTTTCAGCAGCTCTTCAGCTCCCCCCAGCTGTGGCAGTCCAGCCCGCTCCCCTGCCAAACTGCACATCGCCTTTCCCCGGGCCGTCGGCATCGTCCTGCCGTGTGCCGCGAGCCACCGCCGCCAGCGCCAGCTCAGGTGGATGGGGTTCCACGAGGAAGTCTGAAACTCATTGACTCGCAGCCTCAGCAAGTGGCTATTTTTCTCTTCCTGGGTAAAACACGGGATCAACAGCTGGAATTCACATAATAATAAATTAATAACCGCCGCGCTGGTGCGTTCCAAAAGCTACAATAAAGTAGCGGCCAAGCAGAAAACAGCTCTATCGCGTACACCATCTCTCCCTGGCACGCGTTCCTCTTCTTGCACTCGCAATGAAGTCATTGGTCACTCTTCCTTCATCTGGGAAACAGCTAGGAGGTTCCCAATCTCCTCTTGAAAGACTTTATCCCAGCGCTCTGCTGGGCACGAGCGCTGCGCCAATGAAGGAGAGACGGTGCTTTCATATCAACGCTGCCCTGAGTTTACCGTTCATTTTGCAGTGGGCGTCTATTCAAATGGTGTGCCTTGGCCCAATACGGTGAACATTTCTGGCTTTTGGGACTAACAGCGTGACCGCAATTGCTGCTGTTGGTATCCTGACCCTAAGGAGCAGGTCAGCAAAGATGCCCAAGGACCCCGAGGCGTGCAGAAGAGCCTGCAGTGGCTCTCGGCAGTGGGGCAGCACGCAGGGCTTGGGGCAGTGCCCCATCCCAAACCCAAGGCGTGTTGAGAGGGAAGAAGCTGACGTGGGAAGCGATACTTAAAAAAAGCACAAAAAAAGGGGCAAAATAAGGATGGCTTTCCAGCTCTGGTGCGTACTCGGCTCGATGGGCACCGGTAAGGCCAGGCAGCGTGCTGAATTATTGTAACAGGAGAGGAAAAAGTAGAAATACCACTTGTTCTGAACTTGGAGGAGCTAACAGTGCTTCTCACGGTGACTACCGAACAAATTCACTTCCAGGCCAAGGCTAAGGCTGTGAATGGAGGTGAGATCTGAGCTCGCTGCTTGTACTGCTCAGAGGAGAGGTAGCAAGGAGTCGTAAGATGTGCTACCACTGCAGGCAAGGAAAGCCTTAAGGTTTCAGACTCGAGCCCTGCCCTCTCCCCAGGCATCCAACACCCACGCGCAACTTCTGTCCGGCTGCAGCATGTATTAGAGGACTACTTACTCTTTTTGAGCTTGCGAGTCACCCAGTTAGTAAATCACAGATATACCTGGTTCAATTTACGCTTACGTGTCGCGTGATCTGTCCTGAGAGTAACCTCTTAATAAATTAAACTGAGCCCCAAAAGAGGTTAGAAAATGAAGTTAAATGCTTCACCATCTGGGAATCAACCATGGCTAGATTCAATATTTGGAGCGATGGGAAGGCAAAAAGCAATTGTAGTTGTGTATTTACCACTCTTTTTTTTTTTTTTTTTCCACAGAGGTAACAAGATGATAGAATAACTTCACTTTTTTTTTTTTCTTTTTTTTTTGAGTAGGGGCCTTAAGCTGAGTCTTACTTAGACATCTCCAGGAAAGCAACATCGCTAAATACCTTTACAACTACAAGCCCAGAGTCTGCGAGCTTTTCTGCCTTTTGGAGACGAAGTAGATTTCGCAGTTCGGGATTCCTGTCTGTCTCCTCCAGCGCTGCAGCTATGCACCGAGCTGAGCTCCCACTTGCCTGCAGCCACATTGGTTTAGGACACCTTCCAGGTCGTTTGGAAGTCAGGTTTGGAGCCTGCTCCAGACACAGAGCCACACAGTGTAGAGCTATGAGAACTTGGGAAAACCTGCTTGGCAGAAAACTCCTTTTTTTTTTGCCCTTTTGGTTTTAAAAAAAATAAACCAACCTGAGTTCTTTTCCCCAAAAAAATCCCTACATTAACCAAGCTTGTGAATCTTGCCTGAGTTTGATTAAAGCCAACAGGGAATTTTAAACTGGAGCGGGAAAAATCAGGGTAGCAAGAAAAAACATGGTTGTTTTGTTTTTTTTTTTTTTTTTAATTATGCTATGGACTTTTTCCCTGTAATGGACTCCCTGGCGCAGCCCACCCTGCGCACAGCCACTGGCACGTGCCGCCTTCTGCAGATGGATCATGAGCGGCACACACACAGCCCTGCAGAGCTGGCACGCAGATGCTGGCATGGCGCTTGCCAGCTAGGCTGCGTTTGGGGGAGATGGCACTCTGCTGCTGCGTGGGGAAAGGGGGGGGACCCCCCACCGGTGCTAGCAGCCCCCCCAGCATGCAGCCGCGAGCTCGTCCCTGTCCCCAAGCCCTTTCCAAGGTGGCAGCAGGCACGCTGCCTCAGGGGATGCTTTGGCTTTATCCTCCTTGTAAATCTGATCTCTTTAATTTTGTCGGGGTAGCAGTCCCCGCCGCAGGGACGGGGCTCAGGTCTTGCCAGCACCGAGGGGATTTGTTATGGGAGATGCTGAGAGCGTCCTGACCCGTGGCTCCCTGCTCGCCAGCGGTGGAAGACACTGAGCCCCCTCCCCAGGCACGGCAATGGGGCTCGCTCTGCAGCTCAGCCACACAGATTATTCCTGCTTAACATTTTTAAAAGATTTTTACAGTGACTATGACCTCGTTTGTGTGGGTGAGGACCACACCTGAGTCTGGCTTTCCCTACAAAGAGTCCAGCCTGGGCTCTGAGTAATCAGGGGAGGTGTTTCCCATCTTGACTTCTCCTGCCTTTTCCTTGCACACATGGAGTGACACTGAGGGTCAAAACTATATATCCTGACTGCTGAGAAGATGGATGGGAGAAACAGCAGGAAATCACAGGAGAAGAAAGTCTCAGGGGGGCGGACAACTGAGCTCTGCTTAGAAATGTCTGCAGAGGAATATACCCTACACCGCGACCACTGCAGTGCTCCTGCCCTGCAGCCTTGGGGACCTCCAATGCAAAGACGAAAACCAGAAAAACTATGAAATGCTGTGGGTAGATAGCAGGAGAAATGGCAATCTGGAGGGTGACTTGTAGGATTGGGAATAAAACGGAGTCCCAGCTGCTGCTCAGAGCAGGTCCAACGAGATCAGAGTGAGTTGGCTCTAAGTGGAAGAAGTAGAAACTGTATGTGCCATTAAATTTCCCCAAGGCTCCTTACATCAGAGTTCTGCTATTAGACCAAATGCAATATTGTTCTTGTTCCTACAACGGTCTTAAAAATGTTGAGAAATCTTGGTCTGCCCCCAAACTTGGAGCCACCGAAGGACTTCAGAAGCATCCTAAGAGTACCTGGCAGCATGTGCAACAAGATGCAGAGTGCCACGCTAACATGTTAGCAGCTCCCTGCCTCTTTACGGCAAGCTCTGCCTGTGTTATGGGACTGTGATTTCAGATTTTGTTTAGCGAACTTGCAGCATCATGGTCTAGAGGCTGCAATAGAGAAGCATGAAATAGGTTAATATTGCCAGCAAAGGGTTTCCCTGAAAATTATGCTGGTGTCCAACTGCAGAGTATTTGGGTTGTGCATTAGCTTTTGTGTGCTGAGACTTCGGCAGTCATGGCACTTTGACTAGTTCCTTAACCAGAGAGAGGGAGAAGCCACCTTTGCTTCCCATCACCCTTTTGTGGGGGAGCTGCAAGCAAGGAGGAAATGAGAAATAGGTCTATAATCCCGAAAATCCTTTTTGCTTTGAATATCCAGACTACCTCTCTTCTGGAGCTACCATCCTCTATGAGTATTGCTTGTTTCTGTTCTGGTTATGTTAGTTCAGAGGAAAGAAAATTGTGTGGTTTGGTTTTTCTTTTTTTCCCCCAAAGTATTCTTAATAGTTCAGCTTGGCAGACTAAATATCCAGAATAAGCCTGCCTTTTGGGGATTTTATATTGCCGTGCGTAATCCATAGCTTTGCATATACCGGCTGGTTTAAGGCATATGATTGAAGTTCATATCTTGCAAGTCAGTTTTTAAGACTATCAATACTGGGTTTTTAGGTTCTGCTAATTTTATTGGAAGGGATGCCTAGAGGTTCCTATAGCCCCACCTCCCGCTCGCAGCAGATCCAACTCGATCGGACTGTCTTGTCCAGGCAAATTTTGAGTATCTCCAGCATATCCAATTCAGATATCTCTGTATCAGACATATCTCCAAAATATGCAGAGACAAAACGAGAGCCAAATCTCAAATGTAGCCTCCCCCAAGCCATTTACATTGAATTCTCAACCGTTTGGGGGGCTTTTCTTTTGCTTTTCTGAGCAGTGATCTTTCCGAGAGCAGAGCTCAGCTCAGGGCTGGAAATGGTCGCAACAAAACACTGTTTAAAAGTCTGTTGTAGTACAGATCAAACCAAGGAAACCTCATCCTGCCATCTGGAGTCAGACCGAGAGGTGGAACAGTGCCAGGTTTGTGGAGGTGATCAGAAACACCCAGCTACTGCCGGCACGGTGCAGCAGGATGGAGCTGGAAACAACCTGTGACGGAGCATCGCTGGAATACATGAAAATTGGCTCAGGATACGGCTCTGCCTGGAGCTGGGAAGATGGGCAGCGCCAGCGGGTACGGCAGCCCGAGCGTCCCCGGGGGGAAGCAACCGAGCCTCTGGCTCTTCCAAGCTCTGCTCATTGCTAAATCACAGCACCTCTCTTCTCTCACGCTTTTTTTCATTTGCTTCGTGTTTACTCTGGCCTTGAACTGCTTAGCTTTGCTCCAGGCACAAAATCAAGTGGCTTTCCTCTTGTTCTTTTCGTACCTGGCCTCAGATACAGCAAACCGAGTCCTCAAGGAAAACACAATGCACTTCATATTGGCTCCCTCAATACTAAAAAAACCCCAAACCCAAAAGACCCCCTTCCCACACAGCCAAACTCAACAGGCTAGGAGCAAGCACTCTCCTCCCTGTCTCTAGCAAGTAGAGAGATTTTATTTGTTTTAGCAGACCGTTCATTAACTATCAGGATTAAGAGGAATGGATGCACTCAGTTAGAGAAAGCTGGGAGTATAAACCTGCAGCTAGCAGGCAGGTCCTGTAGGTACTTCTCAAAGTACCTGGTCCACTGCAGAACAGCAAGGAAAAGATTTCCAAGGCCACCGCTCTCACTGATCCTTTGGACACGCTCACAAGATCATACACTTAAAGGCACTGTTTCAGGGCCTTCCTTTAAAACAAGGTGAGCCTTTCCTTTCGTTTGCGTTTATTCCAGATCAAGACCCTAAACGCAGCCTGTGGAGCTCGGCGCTGTTTGACCCCAGGTTCGCCTCGCACAACCCCACCGCACCCACGCTGCAGCCGGAGCGTGAGCTGGCGGCACGGTGACCTCACTTGGCTCTTGCTCTCGGTAAAATGTGAATTTCCTCTTGGCTCTGATTTTGTGCATTTGGATTTTCTGCTGCCGAGCTCTTTACCCCCAGATCTGGGAGGAATATTCAAGAAGAAAGTGGATGTCAGGAAATGACGTTCACAAGCGCTGAGGGTTTGCTCTCCTCTGCTACGAGCGGGGAGGCTGCTGCCGCGGGCGCGGATTTGGGAGCTGCCCGCTGCTCCTGCAATCTTCCCCCAGCAAATGTCGGCTCCCCGCTCCATCACGCATTTACCTTTATAGCTTCAATGAAATGACAGCTACGAGATGTTGCTTTGCAGGAGGGAATAGTGCAGGTCACATCCTCAGCTAATGCAAAATGGCATGATGAAATGCTGATTGATACCCACCAGTAGACTGCCTCACTAGTTAGTTACGCAAATGCAGGTAAAATCCTTGTTAATCTAAAATTTCAAAGCTTTAGTAGCCCTTGATCCATGGAGGGAAGGTGCATCCACAGCGTGCAGCTACAGGTGCCCTCTGTCCTTCAACACGGAGGCTTTGAAGAGGTTTAGATACTGATGGCAAGTGCCAACACAGTTCTTACGAATTAAAAATGAAATGAGGAAAGTCGCTCTCAGAAAACCAAAGGAAGGGTATTCGAGCAAAGACTGATTGTGTGGCTGTGCGAACCTCAAGCTGGAACTTATATATTTCCAGATTTTCTAAAGTTTGCTGAATTTCTTCAAAACTGAGTATTTCCAGGCCTCCCGTGAGACTCAGCCTCACCACCTCAAGCCAGGCTGCCTGCACAGCTCCCCACTGCCAGGTAAAACGCTGCTACTAGAAAAGTGACCGTCTTTGAAGCCTGTTCAAATCACAGTTTAAGCAGGAATCTGTGCCATTTCTTTTGCAAATAAACTTAAGCCTAGAAAGGAGCACCAGCGTTACTCCATAAGCGACCATTTTGCCTCGGTGTTCACTTTTTGCGTGGGAAATATCGGCACATTTGTGGTCAAGCTCATTATTTGCTTTGTAGGAGACTGGGGTGTTTTAAGCCAGGGAATGAGCTCTGCTCCTCATTCATGTAATCAAAGGGCCGAGTATTCCTACTGATATTTAATACATTTCATCTCCATCTTTTAATGCATACGTTGAAGTATACTGTGTCTTTAAAAAAAATCTCAGCTTTGACTGTTAATTTAGCTTCCTACATACAGTCTCATTTACTGTTATCTATTTTTATTCTCACTGGGGATTAGGTAAGCAACTAGCAGTATTTCCAGCTGTCCTTTTTGCATCACTATTTGAAAACTGTGTAGACCACAAAGAACATAATTACAAAAACAAATTGCTAGTACAACGGCTCCGTTAATAAGCAGGGACCTGTTGTAAGTTCTGAAACTTAGAAAGACCATTTCAGTCTTCTGTTTTCATTAAACTGTGGTTGCAGGGAGCAGATATAATTGCATTTCTTTTCTTTTTAAAGGCTACAGGTTACCTGAAGTAATTTGCATATTACTTTTTTCTCTGTAAGTCCAAATCAGTTCTCTCAGTGGAAAACATTACATACTAGGGGTCATTCCACAAGTGTTTTGCATTAGTGCAAAAATTGCATTCATGTACTAAGATGTTTAAGCACCTACAAAGTTGTCGCCAACCATCTGCACTGCTGGTAGCACTAAATCAGCCAGGTACGTACGCAAAGCCAATGTAATTTATCTGTCAGGCAGTATTTCATTTAAAACATTTTCCTGTAAAATATGAAATACTTAGAGGCACCCACTTTCCTATTTGAGTTTGACGTTTTCCATTACTGCACGGGCAAAATTGTCTTTTTAATGGAGCAAGAAAATCATTGTGCACCGGGGCTCTAGCATTAGGAAAGGGGTTTCAATTTGCATTATGTTAATAGGCAATTATCAGCGTAGGAAAAATGAGGGATCTTGCATGCGTGTGTGTTTTGGGGGGCTGCTGCCTCTGCTCTGCTCCGAAGCACTGGGGCTGGGATGGTGCTGGGCCGGGTGAGACTTTCTCCTGCGACTCCACGCCAAAGCACCCACGCGTGATCCAAAGCCAAACACGTAGAAGCCAAGGTGCTGTTTCATAGCACTACAGAGAAAGCCAGGTGAGCTTTATGAAGCTTGAGTTTAATCTTTGACTCAGATTTATGTGGGGAACCCTTCTAAGGCTGGAAATACCTGGTACTGTGTTTTGCCATGCCCCACGATCTGAGAGACTTACGCTCCGTGTAGGCTACGGCACAAACACATGTATTTTTACAGTTCATGATCCAAATTGGTTATGCAGAAAGTCTGAGCTGGCGGTGGATGGAGAAGTAATCTCATTTTGTCCTATCCTTCACATTCTGCAAGGTACAGTGTTAATAAAACATTTTCAATAAACAAACTAACCAGCCGTAAGTTGCTGCTTTTAATATAAGACACAAAGTCTCTGTATGATTTTTCCAGATTCTGCACCTGATTAATGACATACCACTTTGGCTGAATTTATGTTCGGGGAAAGTGCAGGGTGTACTTCCTTCACAAACAGAAACAATATGTGCAGGCTCCTTCTCTTACCTGCACCATATGCCCGAGCGAGGAGGAGGAGGAGAAGGAGAGGCAGGGAAACCTCCCGACTGCGCCAGCTGCTTGGCCAAGCTGGAGGCAGGGCGGCCAAGATCTGGGGACAGAGGATTTATTTAGGCTTATTTATTTAGATTTATTTATTTAGGTTTATTTATTTAGATTTTGCCCTCCCCCATCCAAACCAAAATTTGCGGTCTGCAAACTGCCGGCCACTGGGACTGAAACAGTCAGACTGAAGCTATTCCACTACGATAATTTAATTCAATGCGAGATGTATAAAAAATGCACAAATAATATGAGTAGCTGGAGAAACGGAATATCTGTTCATGGCAAAGAGAACTGAAGTCATCAAGCCTGCTGTAATTTTATACATCATATAATTTTTGATTGCATCAGAAGGCGGCGTAAGTTCAGGATCACGTATTTAAAGAAATATTTCAATCAGGATATTGAATATTTCACAATAATATTCTTAGCAGTGATAAAACAACATTCACCTCTGCTCTGTGTCTGATAACGTAATCATACATAAATTAGCATACACAGGGTACTGAAAGTGAAAATTGAGGCCTTGACACTGTAATAGAAAACCCACTCTCTAGGTATATGAAAACAGGACAAGACCCTAAAGTTTAAAAACATTCTAAATGTTTTTAAAAAACAAAAACCAAGAAAACACAACCAGTCTCCATGTTTAAGAGGTTCATATACATCAACAGCAAAGTTAACTGGAATGAAGAATGCCTAACTTCAATATATTTGGTTTTCTTCTCAAAAATCCCAACTCCCATCCCCAACTCTGATGCCCGTTTCCAGTTGTGACTAAAAATTATGAACGTGCTACTTAATGTCCAGCCTGAATAAGCGGAGGAAAACTGCACCAGATCGTGCCATACAGCATCTTGCAAAGCCAGCTATGGTGGAGATGAAGAAATGCGGTTGGAACTGCTGATGAGAACTGATGGGCACAGAATTTGGTCCTTGTATTTGGCCGCGAGCCAGGGATGCGAGTACCAGACCACCCAGGGTCACAACCAGCATGTGGCAGAGATCTCCAAGCAAAACAGCCAGAGGACAACGTCAGATATGAGCTTCTCACACCTGACCATGCCTCTGGTGAAGGACACGGCCAGTCTTTCTTTCCAGGCTAGCACGGAAACAGCAACACGACCTTGATCAAAGGAGACTCTGGTGTAAAAACGTTCGGGTCCATGAACGTATTGCTCTGATGCATCTTTTAGATCCCGGGCTCAAAGCCTCTCGCTGCCCCATTTCTCCCACCCGGAGCACAACAGAAAGGTTTTCACGGGAAATATTGCCAGCTGCTTGCCAGGCGGAGTTCCTCTAGGAGGATATGGTCTACCTGCAACAGCGCAGAAGGTAGAAGATGATCTGCAAAGGGGGAGGTTTCTGGAAAAACTCCGTGGGCTAAAAGGGGGGGGGGGGTAAAACCAAGTGCTTGCTTACACTGTTGGCCTAACTTTTAAATCAGTTTTTAATTGCATGAAAAGCCGTCCTCATCCCTTTTGATTACATCCTTCTATCGCCCTCAGAACCGCAGCATCTGAACATCTTATTAATAAAAGCTATTTTGGAAAATAAAACTCCTTCGGAATATATGAGGATTAACACTATATATAGACCATGATGGCTTAAAAGAGATTGTTATGGTCTATTGTGCAAATACATATTTACTAGAGCTTTTGAAATACAGATCATGCAAATATGTATTCAGGGACTTTTAAAAATGCAGATTATTGACCTGACAGATCATAAAGGCTCCTTTGAAACCATTCTGGGTTACAGTATCATGTAAATACTTATTTAGGCAATTTTTTAAAATCTTTGCTTGTACAGTCAGTGAAAATCCTCATGAAAATAAATGTTTTTCTCACCTGACAGCCACAGCGATTTTAAAAGCTAAATACCTCCCCCCTCCACATTTACAAAATCCAACTCCATCCTATCTGGGGATGGCAAGCTGTATTCTGCGGGGTATAACGTCACCTGTCAGTGAGGTGGTGACCACCCCAAGGCTGCAGGATAAATTCTTCTTGTTTTAAAATCTCCCGGTGAGCCCGTGGCTGGACACGCAGCTCCTGACCCCCAGCTGCCACTGAGGACAATGGCCATGACATGTCCTGGGACAGACCGGGGCAAGCTCAGAGAGCACCCACACGGTCCTTGGCGTGCCTGGGTGTCCCACACTGGCCACCCACATCCTGGTGATGGGGCAGGGTGGTTGTCGTGGTTTAGCCCCAGCCAGCAACTCAGTACCACGCAGCCGTTCGCTCACTCCCCTTACCCCGATGGGATGGGGGAGAGAATCGGAGGAGTAAGAGTGAGAAACACTCCTGGGTTGAGATAAGAACAGTTTAATAATTGAAATAAAGTAAAATAGTAATGCTAATAGTAACAGTATAATAATGATAATAATAATAATGATACACGAAGCAAGTGATGCACAATGCAATTGCTCACCACCCGCCGACCGATACCCAGACAGTTCCCGAGCAGCGATCGCTGCTCCCCGGCCACCCCCCCCCCAGTTTATATACTGAGCATGACGTCATATGGTATGGAATAGCCCTTTGGTCAGTTTGGATCAACTATTCTGGCTGTGCCCCCTCCCAGTTTCTTGTGCGCCTGGCAGAGCATGGGAAGCTGAAAAAGTCCTTGACTAGCATAAGCAGTACTCAGCAACAACTAAAAACTTCAGCATGTTATCAACATTCTTCTCCTACTAAATCCAAAACACAGCACTATGCCTGCTGCTAGGAAGAAAATTAACTCTATCCCAGCCAAAACCAGGACAGTGGTCCCAGCTCTTAGAGCAGAGGGAGAGCTGGTTTGGGTGAGAGCTGGCATCTGAGTTACCTGGGTCTGAAACAGAGCTGGGGTCGGGGCAGTGGGAACTGCATTGAGACTCCGGTCCTCTAAAAAATCTATGTGTGGGCTACAGCTCACATTTTAGGTGTTCAGGTGTTGCCTTTGAGTTAGGAAGATGGCCAGCAGCGCCTTAGCAAGCTGTTTCAGCTCCTCATGCATAAGAAATAACCCTTCTGTCCTCAGCAGAAGACAGCATGTACCATTTCCAGATGTCACGACGAGGTGTGGGTGTGATAGCAGCGAAGGATGGGAGCCTGTGGTCTCCAACACCTTCCCCATGCTCATGGTTAGGGCCTTGAAGCCACCAGTGAAGCGTGGGATGAGGTGGGCACACACTGCATCGGTCAACCTGGGTGCTGAGGAGTGGACCGGTTGGAAAGCCTACCCAGAAAGCATCACCCATGGCCAAAGGAGGGTAATAATAGGGGATGGTGATTAAATATTTTATAACAAAAAGAGAAAAATGAGTATTCATCTTGTACAGGCCAGCCGAGTAGGTGTAACTTCCAGCTACCGCAGCGCAGGCTGGATTTCAGCTGGTCACTTTTGGGATGAAAAGAGTATTTCTTACTAGCAATTTCCTGAACCAATTGATATTCTCAGTTTACACAGATCTCTTATTATTCAATATTACATCAATAATATAATGGCATTTGTTAATTTGTATTCACGTGCACAACTAAGAAAGCAAAAGCAACTTTTTATATACATAGCCCAGTAGTACAGTGGCTGTTATGTTTTGTTATGTGTTATAATAACACAGTCTTCCAAGAATTTGTGCATGTGTGCTAAACTGATTGTGCCAGGTGATTGTAATATTCCTGGAGCACAGACACTGCCTTGATGAATAGTGGTGTAAATGCTCCAGCAATTTTGCACATAAATGTGTCAGCTCTGGTCTACATAATGGAGAGAGGTCCTTTCATGGACTGGATAAAAGCGAGTTTATGAATCATGGAAAAACATGCTTCCCATAGAAAAAAGCATGTTATGTGAATTTTCTTCGGAAAGTCCTCAGAAAAAAATCCCCACCTGGAATCCGGCCAGAGCATTTTAGTGCTCTTTTGTCATTCTGATGGTTGAAGAGAGCTGTTCATGGTGATTAAAAAGGGTGTGCAGGTTTGGGGTTGTTTCAAGATACAACTACAAACAAAAGGTAGTAAATTTAATTTTCATTAGGGTGGAATTACTGTTCTCTTACTACGAGCAGGAATACACATTAACAAAAACTCCTTGTTACTTTCTCTCTGCAGATCTGGCTTCTATTTTCCTCAGCTATAGGAAGGTTTGACTTAACATTCACTATTCAACAAGGCACCATAAAATCTCCCGCAAGAAAATTTACTGTAGGTATATAGTAAATCACGGAAGGGGTATGCACGCTCATTTACAAAACACAGACTGATTCCATTGTACGCGCAACAATTAAGGGGCGCACCTCGCGCACGCCCCATTTTTAATGCTATTTGCTGGCATTTGGACAATTTAAGACAATAAAAGTATTTCACGGTGGTATAAAGAGAGCTGCGTAGGAAACCCAAACTTTAGGCAGAATTTGCGCAACTGCTTTTCGAGACTAAAATCTTTTCAGGAGTTCTGAAATCAGTTTCTGGCAATTTTCTGCTCAGGTGATTCACACGGCTGGGAGAGAGACATTATTCCTGGTGGCAGAGCTGGGTTAGACTGCGGCCACGGAGCCTGCTAGCAGGAAACCTGCACGAAGCTCTGCTTCAGAAAGCAGTAGTCAGGCTTTGTTCCTCAGCTAGAGCCGTGCTTGTCAGCTCTTCCCACCTGAAAAATAGTCCTGTGTCCGCTGGGAACTTTAAAGCTGTTATAAATGGTTACTCCTCTGAACGCTGCAAACTTTGCAGTGCAAGCGGCCGTCTCTGTGTCGCACTTGGGCTAAATAAACCAACAAACTGCATTTTCCATTTGTGCAAGGACGCTGCAAACCCGAACTGGGGCATCTAGGTTAAATTAGTTTCCATTTCATTTTACATATCGTGTGAGGGGGAAGCATCATTCGTGCTAGTTTCGATGACAGACTCCTACCCCAGGGGGATCTTTCCTGAAAGGATGTGTAAGAGGGAGTCAACCAGCACCCTGCCCTGTGGGTTTTGATGGACTTCTGTCCTGGTTTCGGCTGGGATAGAGTTAATTTTCTTCCCAGGAGCAGGCACAGTGCTGTGGTTTGGATTTAGGATGAGAAGAATGTTGATAACACGCTGATGTTTTTAGTTGTTGCTGAGTACTGCTTATGCCAGGCAAGGACTTTCCAGCTTCCCCTGCTCTGCCAGGGGCACAAGAAACTGGGAGGGGGCACAGCCAGAACAGTTGACCCAAACTGCCCCAAGGGCCATTCCATCCCATCCGGCGTCATGGGCAGTATAGAAACTGGGGGGGGTTGGCCAGGGAGCAGCGATCGCTGCTGGGAACTGGCTGGGCATCGGTCGGCGGGTGGGGAGCAATTGCATTGGGCAGCACTTGCTTTGGATATCATTATTATTATTATCACTATGATATTGTTACTATTAGCATTACTATTTTACTTTATTTCAATTCTTAAACTGTTCTTATCTCACCCCAGGAGTGTTTCTCACTCTCACCCCTCCGATTCTCTCCCCCATGCCACCGGAGCAGGGCAGTGAGCGATGGCTGCGTGGTGCTGAGCTGGGGCTGGGGCTGAGCCCCGACAACTTCCTATGTTGGTCCTGCTCTCCTTCTCTTACTGCTCCGTTAAGGAGAGGGAAAGGATTTTGTGTATTGATGCCCTCACCTTATCCCATTATAGAGAAGAGAATTTTAGGAACCAAACCACAAAAAAGCAGCAAACCCCACCTGTTTTGTCACTTGCTTGGGTGGCAATGGGAAGCGGAGCGAGGAAGAAGCCGCTTCCAGCCGGGATGGACACTCGTGTCCCCGTGTGCCCTCTGCCCAGCCCCGTGTGCCCAGCCTGCTCCTTGGGGCTCCAACGCGCGGCACGGAGAGGGGGCAAAACACAAACGAGCTAATTAGGCTAACCACAAGGCCGTCCTCAGTCACCATCCGCTGGGTAAAGCCACCCCGGCAGCTAGAAGTAGGGGATTTGGGGAAAACTGATACTGCTGCAGGGCCATAAACAGAGGAGCACACCTGAAGTAGCCATGAACCCCCGGGGAGTGCTAGGGGAAGTGAGAAGCTGGTTACTGCAAAGACAAGTGACTGTGAAATCCTGTTTTATTCTTCCTGCAATAAAAGCGCGCTAGTTCTTCGAGGAAGCGTTTGGGGGGCTGTGTCACGTCCCGTGCGCGGGAGCGGGACAGCACGGGTGCCGTGCGGACCCCGCTGCTCCTCCCGGGGACAAGCGCAGGCCCGCGGCCACCAAGTCATTTTGCAAAACTACAGTAGTGGTTTCATTGGCCGGGAAGGCTCCGGCTTCGCGCCTCTGCGAGCCGATGCTGGTTACCACGAGGCTGCGTCTTACGTCGGTACCCTCAGCCCTGCTACATTTTGCACTTGGATATTCGGTCTTGACATAGATAGATGCACAGGAAATACAGACTGCTCATGTTTGTAAGCAATAAAGATAATTCAGTTAGGTTTTAACTTGTGTGGCTGGCTTGCTCTTTGTTTTTTAATAGACTGGCAGCCGACCTCCATAGGAAGCTGCATTTGGACAGGGGTGAAAAATCTTTTTAAGGATGCAGGGCTCTGCAAGGGACGTTTGGGCATCCATCAGCCTTTCCTGCCTGCCTTTTGACCTTCCTTTCCTCATCACCACAGACCGTTTACACTGTGTTACCCAAGTGCTTACCTACGGAGTGTATATTCAGATTTCATCAAGGGGAAAAAAAAATCTAACGATGTTATTACATTATCTCAGAAAAACCTGGTTAAATCAACACTCTCCTTTATGGTCTTATTCTCCTCCAGCTGCACTCAGTGATTTCCCTCTTGTTAAGTTCAATGGTATAGCATCAAGCCATTACATATAAAATATAAAAACCTCAAGTTTTTTAGGCTGAAGGTGTTCGTTTAGAGACAGGACACAGAATTGCATACAACTCCCGCTACCTTCACATTCGTCAGCTGATTACTGATACCTTTTAGGTCAGTGAGAAGCAAACAGAAGTCACTAAAAGTGCAACCCGAGCACCAGAAAAATATAAATTCACATTTTTAATCTACATAGCACAGCTTCTGAAAAATTTCTCCTCCCAACCCTTGCCTCAAATGTGTCCATTTTCCTTACACGTCTGATCTCAAATAACCTTGGAGGTTTCACACAATGCAGAGGAACCCCAGAAAATAATAAAGGTATTTTGTGAAATACTGCTTAGTCCCTGGGATAAACCTGGAGCACTGACTTGTATAGCTAGAGGCTTATTTTTAGATCCTCCAGAGAATACGTGTGAAAAAGGAGAGAGAGAGAAAGAAACAGAGAGAAAGAACAATTTAAGTCATCATAACTTCATAAACCAGATTTTTTTTGTAAGATTATTTGATAAAACTAAGCTGAAAATATATTTACAATCAAAACAGGTTTATTGTGATTTTAAAGCTTTTGCCTAAAAAAAAAAAAAAAGTGTTTGCTTTGCATTAGCTCCTCCAAGAGGCCAAAACTGTTTAAAAAAAAAAAAAAAGTTAATGAATGTGCCCGTTTTTACTAAAATATTGGAACTGCCAGTCTAAAACCAGATGCTTTTCCTCTCGGGGAGTGGCACGGCTGCCTCTGGAGGGGGTCTGAAAGGGATCCCCAGCCCCGTGCACCAGCCATGGGGGTCCACAGCCCGGCCGTGGGCACCTCAGCAAAACGCGAGTGCGGGGGCCATCCCTTTCCCTAGGGAAAAGAAAGGAGAAGCAACCAAGTGCCTGTCGGGGCTGCCCCGGGACCTGGCCCCGCAGACATGGTGCACTGCGCCTGCGGGGCTGGCACCCGACTGGCACGTGGGGCGGGAGGAAAACAAGCTCAGGACACTGGTAATTTGGGGTTTTTTTCCCTCCCTCCCTCTCTTTCCCCACCCTTTTTTTTTTTTTAAAATTATTTTTATTTTCCTTCTCTTTTCTTTTCTCTTTTCTTTTCGTCTCTTTTCGTCTCTTTTCATCCCTTTCCTTTCCTTTCCTTTCCTTTCCTTTCCTTTCCTTTCCTTTCCTTTCCTTTCCTTTCCTTTCCTTTCCTTTCCTTTCCTTTCCTTTCCTTTCCTTTCCTTTCCTTTCCTTTCCTTTCCTTTCCTTTCCTTTCCTTTCTTCTTTTTTTAATTTCCTTTTTTAATTTCCTTTTTTAATTTCCTTTTCTTCCTTTCCTTTCCTTTCCTTTCCTTTCCTTTCCTTTCCTTTCCTTTCCTTTCCTTTCCTTTCCTTTCCTTTCCTTTCCTTTCCTTTCCTTTCCTTTCCTTTCCTTTCCTTTCCTTTCCTTTCCTTTCCTTTCCTTTCCTTTCCTTTCCTTTCCTTTCCTTTCCTTTTCCTTTTCCTTTTCCTTTTCCTTTTCCTTTTCCTTTCTTTTCCTTTCTTTTCCTTTCTTTTCCTTTCTTTTCCTTTTCCTTTCTTTTCTTTTCTTTTCCATAAAGGTGAGGCCTTTGCAGAAGGGCCGAGAGGGAGCAGGCTGGGTGGGAAAGGAAGTATATTTTACGGCACTTTCATTACTCAACTTGATGAGAGCTAATAAAAATTCTTAATTGAAAATAAGTACCTTAATGACAATATCATAATCAGGAGTTATATTTCCTATTTATTTCAATATAAAATACCTTGCTTTCTGAACGAATCATAGCAAATTATTCGGAACAGTTTTACTCACTGGCTAACACATTAGAAAGATAGTAAATACAGTTTTAAGTAGAATCACCTGCAGTAGGTTTTTCACTGCAACTTTCCTTTCGGTTGCTAAAAACAATATCAGATAGTCTCCTAATTGTTATTGAAACATATACAGTCGCTTTCCCATATCTTTATTTGGCTTTTCAGCTGTGGAGTCAACATTTAACCCAACCATTTGTGACACGGTTAACACCCACAATCATTTCCTGTTATGCCTCACACTGACTATAGTGGGCTGCTGTATATTTTCCAACGCCCACTCTGCTGTCTTTACAATCAGATTATGCCATTAGACATAGACAATGAATCACTGTAATTGTTCTAATATGGCCCAACTGCCAGCAAGCATTAACCCTTTCTCGGGACTTTGTAGTTAATTCTTTACGGACCTGTGGTTACAAGGTGCTAAGAGACTTTGGGGGTTTTATAATATGGGAAGGTTCAGTTTAGTTAATAAAATAACATTAGAAGTGCTTGACTTGGTTTCTATAGCACGACCGAGTCATCTAACGAAAGACAAAGAAGAAACAACTAATAAAAATAAAAAATGTGAGTCACTGGTTTTAGTCATAAGATTTCCTAGAATTCTGTAGAAAACAGCTTCAAGAAGAGAGAACAGCATTTGCTTATTCTGGATTGGACCAGAAGATTATTTTGTGCGTCTTCAAGAGTTTTCTTTAGGACGTAACGAAGGCATAAAGTCAGGCATACGGTTTGTGCATCCCGCCACAGCTACAGCGCTATCAAATGACTCGTTACACATATATTCATGTTGACATACTACAAAAATACTTCAAGGATACATCTTCCCAACACCCTTTACTTGAAATGCTTGCAGTAAATCGGCTACTGATCAAAGCAACGCTACCCTTTGCAGCGAGTAGAGGACTAATTGGAAATCAAAACTCTATTAGCATTGGAAATGCCATTTCTACAGTGGTCTGGAGATTTTTGCAAATAATTTGTTTAGGCCCCAAACTAACCATCATTAAATGAATGAAAGTCTCTATACAGACACCTTTTGACATTAATTTAGGCTGGTAATGTATCAGATTAGGGTTTAATATGAAATTCTGACTTGGGTAATTAAAATCTTATTACTTAAGTGGATATTCTCAGTTTAATGTGGATACAGGGAATCGGCTTGCCCTGCTCTACCCTTAGTCAGTGGTAAGGAGTGAACCTAAAGCAGGAGGCGTGGGATGAGATCAGGCACTGTGGGTACTGGGCCCATCTCCCCTCCAGATTTCACCGCAGTCGAGGATACACAGTCGTCTTTAAAATGTTCCCTTCATCTACTCATTTCTTCATATACCATGGCAAAAGTAGTTTCTTGAACTAAATATGCTAGGTATAAGCAAATCCAGGAGAGAATAGGAAGAAAAAAACATGTGAGTTCTTTGGCTTTTTTTTTTTTTTTTTTTTTGCATTGAGAACTCTGCAAGATTCCTGGGGGGAAAACAAACAAGCAACTCAAAACAACTAAGAGTGAAAACCTATTCATTAAATATAGGGAAAACAACCCCCGCTCCCAAAATAGGGAAAATCTAGGCAAAAACATAACAAAGAAAACATGAATTTCCACTGCCATCTATGGGAAATATATACATGCATATAATTAGGGGAGGCACTCATGCAGAAAACTGAATTACTTTAAAGCCAAGAGAAGTCTTGGAAAAACTAATGTAGTAGTGAAAGCATTAAGCATTGAATTCAGGTAAAAATGCAGAAGACATGCAATACAAATATTTTGATAGCTCAGGACTAAGGACTCTGTGTCAATAGGGGATGGAGGAGCTCACTTGTGTTAGCAGGGCATTAGCCAGCACCAAGACCCAATGGAGCTGGTAGCAAACCCTGGTTTTGGTATCCACGACCCTGTGGCAGACCATACGCTATTGAACCGCACAGTCCAGTTTTGCACCAAATCTGGTTCGCTGATGGGCAGCTCGCCTCTCCAGCTGGGTTGTGATGGTTGGAACTTGCACTCATTATAGACTGAATCTCCAGCAAAGCCAAGGTCCCAGTCTACTGCCATTAAGTTCCCACCACGAGACGTGGAAAGGGATCTAAACTGTGTGCTCCTGCACGGGACATTCAGGCCTGAGCCCTCCAATTCTGTATATTTTAACAAGAATGTGTATGAGCAAGATATGACTAAGGACTGGGGAATCCAGCTTGTTATATGTAACATGCTTTAGGACCTTTTGGGATGAAGCTGCTTTATAAATGCCAGACACAGCACCATTACTTTCACTTCAGTTTTTATAACTTTGGCAAAAAACGTTCCTGTCGGGATGAAACTTGGCCTGCTTCTCCTGGGCTTGGGAGGGAACCTTTTTTTTTTCAAAATCTGAGGAATCTGGTTTGGCTGAATTTCATTTCAGTTCATTTCATGCAAAAAAGTTGAAAACATTTGACACTAAGACCTTTTTCTGAACTCAGCTCAAGACAGCTTTGTCTTTAAATACCAAATTTGGCAAGCTCTTGCTAGGCTCTTTTTTGGAAGATTTTCCAGAAAAAACCCATTCTCCTTCATTTCTTGGTAATGTAAGTCTTACTTGCCATTCTTAATCTAGTTTCTTAAATAATTCACTACTGTTGGTACATAAGGTACTTTTATACTTCAGACTGAACAACATATATTTCAATATGTTTAAATCATATTTGAAAATCAGTTTGCAAACAGGACACCACATCATCCAGTGTTATAGCTAATCACAGAGTGCACTGCCATTTCACTTGATCCAAAGATTGTTGAACTTAATGTTAGGACTCTCTTCAACTGCATTCAGCCAATAGCACATGTGAAATGGAGCAAAGTTTTCTGAAAAACAGACAAGGTCCTAAATTTACTGAATCTTTAAAATCGTCGTTGCAGGAAAATACTATTTAGAAAGAAAGGAGAATTTTAAACAACGTTATACACACACACATAGACAAGTTTGTGTGTGTATATACATATATCTAAACAAACAAAAAAATAACCAGAAGCACCTTTGGAAGGCAATAAAGTATCTAGTGATTGATAGATAGACAGACAGATAGACAAACAGACATGGAACTTGTGGGGAGAGAACCACTATTCACAGTACACTCGGCACAGCTCACCAGATCATTTTGAGGAGGACTCCGTAGCAAACATGGCATTGTGCACATTTTTGCCATGCTGCAGTGGAATATGAACAGCAGAAATGACTGACGTGGCAATCGCTGCTCTAAATACCGGTTTAGCCACTGTGAGGCTTTGCCAGTGCCCATGGGAGGATGTTGGGAGAGCAGCCCAGAGCCACCAGCCAGGAGCAGGGCAGGAGAAGATGCACAGGGATGAAGCAAAACAGAGACCACAAGGGAGGAGGAAGGAAGTTGGTGGACAAAAACCCAACAAAGTGGTACACTGGGGAGAGAACAAGAAACCTTGGACTTTCTGGCATGTGCGCTGAAACTAAATATACTTCTGGCATTTCTAACTGGCTCTCACATGGGCTTGGATATCACAATTTCCTTATTGAGATAGAAAAGCTGGTTCAGGAAAATGGGATATATGTATTTTTATTTTTTTTTCCCCTCCTTGATTTTGTGTTAAATATATAGACTGACTGTGTAAGAATCACCTTAGTAAAGTTGTGAATGATTTATGACATGAACAGTCCCAGACAAGCGCGGGGAGTGAAGGTGGGAAGTGCTGTGCTGGTTTCTGTACTACACAGCTCGGCCAGAAAAGTCCATTAACTTCAGGCACTCAAAAAGAACAAAATCTCGTCGACGCTCTGGTGTTTTAGCTCCTTTTACTCGAGTCCTCAGCAACGGCACCCTTTTCTCAATGTGTTAGACAATGTCTGTCCTTTCCTTCTCTTCGCTCACCCACTGGTGAGCCACACCTTCAGCTAATGCAACCTGACGTTTTTCAGAGTCTCCAGTGCTTTTAAACACAGAAAACAGTAAGTTCCTTCCATCCTATCTTTAGTTAATTCTCAGTCTGTCTGAAGAGGCTGCTAAACATTGTGTCTTTGCTGCTGTTATTAATGCAGGACGTGAGCAAGCACAGAAAGAGGTCTGAGCCAGAAAAGATCATTTGGTAGAACTGATCATTCTGGAGGACTTCCACATCTCCTCAGCATTTTAAACACATGCAATAATGGTAAAACATTTCACTGTCATACGTACATGTCCATGTGGGTACACATTGTACCGCTGCAGAAATATTCCCAATTTTAGTATAATGGCTCAGAGCTAGCACAGAGTGTGGGTGTCTCCATTTCTCCATGGTGCAATTGGCCTTGGCTGCTCCTTATCCAAGAGCTATGGTCAGCGATAACCACAGCATGCACCCTTCTGCCAGGGGTGAGCCTCTGCCCTCTGCTTCCAAGGGGACTTGAAGGACCATGCTTTGCAGAAGCATTAAAATCCCACAAAGAATCAAAGGGGACATTGGACATTTAGTTTCCGCATGCACAGACCTCCCACCAAATCCTTTCCTCGTGGCGACTTTCCTGACCTTGCCGATGGTTGCAATAGTACCAGCTTTCACTTTTATAGCACGTTTCTTGTGCAAATGCACATAGCTGATGGCTGAGAAGCTTTGGAGTGATCCTGTCTTGGGTCACAGCAATGTCACTGCGGTAGGTCAGCCTTGGGAGTGACTTTTTTGGCATGGGGACTCACAGCACCCCATCCAGGAGCCTGTGGACAAAGGGGAACTCTGGTCCACAGCATGTGTTGGTTGACAGGTCCCTGGCAGGTCATCCCACATGTTTTGGAGATGGACCTGAGGGTTTAAGGTCAGTATTTGGAGAGAAGAGCAGGTGAATACACTAAAATGCTCGACTTCAATTAATCTTCAGGTTTTGAAATTTTAAATTGATCTACTGCACGGCAAATAAAACAAAGTAACAATCAAAATCGCTCAGCACAGGCAGAACAGGTATCTATGCTGGGCTGTTTACAACACACAACCCACTCAATGGGATGACTGCGGGGGAAAGAAAACACATGGCTGAGGGATGATGACAGCTGAGGTGGAGCAGGACAAGGCAAGCAGCCAGGGCGTGGCCAGTGGCGCACAATCCGTCCGTACTCCAAAATGATCATTCCCTTCCGCTGGTACCTCTTCCTAACACCGCTGACTATACCTGATAGTGTGAGCAGGACAAAGGGAAGCTTGTGCTGGCTGATCAGTAAGACCTGTTTTCTGATGGAGAGGAGAGCTGTGTGAAAGGGCCAGTGTGTAGAGAAAGAGCAGTCACATTTTGCCTTTGTGAAAATAAAAAAAAAAAATCAGTTTGTGCATTAACCACTTCACAGCAAGGGAAGAAACATGCAAGAGTTAAAACTTAAAGAGAAATGGAACAAAGGAAAGCTTTCAAACATTGAGTAAAAGGCTCCTTATATTCTATCTGCCTGTGTTTCCTGATGTGTGCATGCATTGCATCTTTAGGGAAAGGAGAGTTATTTTCTTAGATTCCTGTAAAACCTTATTTTATAATTAATAAAATAAAATGAAAAGAAAAGGTCAATCAGCATCATCATGAGAAACAAGACATGCCTGTGATTTTCAAATCTGCTGAGTTTAAGTATCTTTTCTAGTGTATAGCTGGTATTAAGGGAATATTTTTTTACCTTTTATTCAGAGTTGAGTTGCAGAGGTCATGGTAAACCGGAGCTAGGGCTATTCAAAGTTATGTTCATGCTTATAAACTATCTTGACTGCAATAGGCTCTGATATTTTCTTTAGAGACAAAACATACCCTCACACTCACTCTTCAGTATGTAGTTGAGTGATCTCAGGAGTCTGAGCTTTGTTTTTCTTTTAATTTTATTTGAAACTCTTCCAAATCCTGGAAGGGTTTCAAATCAGAGAGGGGTCTTACCCAAGGACTCATTTTTAAAGCAAAGTCGTATAATGCAATGCTCTCTTTTCTGGACTTTATGTAAAAGTTAAGCTTTCCAACCATCAATTCAGTAGTGCATGTTTTCGCCACTGTCTCTGCAGTGGGTTTCCAGTAAGGACCTTCACAGGCAGCCGACCGTCCCACAGCCCCAAAACCAGGTCTGTATTTCTGCTTCACAACCACACCGTTCTCACCGAGAATGCCTGGTTAGTCCAGAAGTAATATTACTTTGATGCCCTCCTCTAGCATCTTACAGAAACCACTTTTTCAAGGCAAAATAATGGGGAAAGAAGCAGCAAGGAGGACAGCTCATGCACTACAGCAGCAATGATACGACTCCCCAGATATTTTGACAATGCCGTTGACTGAAATTTTTGCCCCATCTAATAATGTTGATTACACTGTTGGATTCTGTATTAAATGTTATAGCCTGATGAGTAAAATTAAAATGAATGTTTTTTAAGTCTGGTATACGTTATATTCTACTGGATAGTATGTTATAACTTAAAATATCCTACTAGATATGATATTACATCCTAAAGGAGGTCTAAAACCTGGGTTTTTTTAGACAAGGCCAGTTATGAGTCTCTTATATGTCCCATTCTCTGAGCATCCATAGGACTTGCATCCCAAAGCTGTTCCCTTGTCCCCTGCTTGCTCACCCCAGGAGCTGACACGCGATGCACTGCCATCCCTCACCCCCAGCGGGACGCCTCGATGTCATGCCCAAGTAACAGACACTGAATTTTCAGGTGAGCCACGTGCTGGGCTTGGCTTGCCACCGCAGTGGCAGGGAGGGACAAATGGAACTGTAAAACAGATCCTCTAACGGGATCTCCAGGCTCTGCTTACAAATGCCCTGGACCACAACGCAACACCGCACTGTTTTTCCTGCAGCACTGTCATCCCATTTTACAATACTTTACACACTTTATGTAACAAATATAACAGCAGAGCAGCATATTGGCAGAGAGGGAGAGAAACAAAATGATTTAATACTGTCAAACTAGAACACTGTCATCAGATGAGAGATGGGAAGGGAGAAGGTCAATAGCAAAGGTACAATAACTGCACTACTGAAATACTTTGGGTTATTCCTGTATGATACAGTGTTGTTTTGCAAGGGGGAAGTGGGGGCAATGTGTGTAAGAAGACTATTGAAAAGGAAAAAGAAAAAACCATCAGGAAAAGATCAATGCTTGACTGAGCTATTTTATTAAATTCCCCCTGGATTTAGTCTGAGACTTAAGGCATGATACGATCAGAGCAGATTGCCTTGGGTTATTCCACTCTGAAGTTGTCCATATATCTGACATTGGTCATGACATATTTAATTTGAACTGGAAGTTCAGATTTAATGGTTGAATTCAAGTGGAACGGGAAGCACATAACCAAGCCGGGACTTACTGTCCATGACTATTGCTGCTAACCTCTCTCACAGGGTATTATTAGTGTGTGTAGGACCTGGGAAGAGCCCTGTACTCTAGGAAGAACCTTGGATATAGTGTAAGAATCCCATTAGTGAGTAGTAGGACACAAAGTGTTTTCCAAGAGTGAGGTTACCCTACCAAAACCTATATGTGATGCAGTTGGCAAGAATGAGGTGAACCTTTGGTTTCCACAAAGCCAACAGGAATTTTACTACTGACTGCAATAGAGGTAGCTTGCATCCTTGATGTAAAATCCCCAGGAAAAACAAAACAGAACAAAACAAAATAAAAGACAGTGAATACTTACAGGCTGTGTATTTTAACTGCCCTTTCATTCCCACTGAAATTTTATTTGGATACGAGTAAATAATTTTGTCCATTGCTTAGTCTACCAAACAGCTGTTATGAGTCTACTCTGGCAGGTTGGCTTTAAGAGTATTTTGAAAATTGTGCTGGAGAGGATTTAGCGTGTAAACGCTATAATCTACTGAAAAATGAGAAGCAAGTTCCATTGAACGTGTTACCCCATGTCAAAATAGTATTAGTAAAGTAGAACTAAAAAGACAGGCACATTAACTGAAGGCACAATTAGTAGCAGACGACTTGTTAGTAGCAGCATGCGTGGCTATTTCTGGACTTACTTTCTATTACTACACTTTTCCTAATCCCAGTTATGCTCAGCCTAATAGGCACTATTAACTTCTTGTATTGACCTCTCTACAATGAAAAAAGTCAGCAGAGCCAAATCTTTTTCAATGACTGTAGGAAGCCCACTGACTCCTGCACTTATCTGGATTCAGTGGGTTTTGACCTCTCCATGAAATCATTATGGAAATAAATCCATGCGCATTCCCTCCCCAGCCAGCAATAAACAGAACGAAGAACACAGATAAAGAAGTGAATGAACATTCAAAATATACTCTTACTCATTGTCTGGAGGAGGTAAATCAAAACAGCTTTAATGATGCTGCATGATTCCTGCATTGGTTTCACAAAGTCAGGTCTTGTGAGTATTTTTTTTTTTAAATTTGGTGGCCATGAGAAAAAACAAATACCTTAGGTGGCATCCAACTGCAGAGTGGGATACCTATTTACTCAAATTTACCTATTTACTCAAATACTTGAGGTATTTGCATTTCATATACTGTCACCTGTATTGCACGGTTCACGATGAGATACATGGGTCTGAAGAGAAGGGAACGCATCCCTCCCTGGCTGTCCAGCCACAGAAGGGATGTGAACAGAAGGGAAAATTGTCCTGGTGAAGAAAAATCACATCTGAAGGTTTCATGCTTTCACAGCAGATTCCTTTGGCACCCTCTCTGCCTTCCCATTGCTGTCTCCAACCCCTCCCTTGGGCTGAGATGATGTCCCCACATCACTGGTTGTGCCCTGAGCCCACGGGTCTGCTCCCACCTCCTGCAAACATGGATCTGCTTAGCCCAAAAGCTGCTCAGGAGCTGTGGTCCGCATGGTGCTGAGCTCCATAAGCCATTTCTCATGGCTGACCCTTCACTGCCCACCATGATGTGGGGGGCACGAGGCTGGCAGCCCCCATGCTTGCAGCACCACACGCCGCTGACAGCCCCTCCATGCATCTCCCTCAAGTGTTACTTAGAGTTTTGGACAGCATCATTAATCTGAGAGGCACTTATGGAGATATATCGGTATCCACCTGATCGCCGAGGTCGTTTTCTCCTCCCATATGATTCATTGGGAGGGAATTAGGGTAAAATGTAAAAAGTATGCTGATGTAATGGTGCATTTTTCAGGAGCTCATTCATTGTCTTCACCTTGAGCTTTCAGATGGGCTGAAGTTGCAAAGCAAACAATAGGAAATCTTCCTTTAAAATTGTGCTAAGGAAAAACAAAATAAAAAATAAGAACGCCTTTATAGCATACCTCAGCTCTGACTTATCAAACGCAAGGTGTTTGTTAGATGCAACAGGTTCCTTCCTACGAAGCAGTGTTCTTACATTCCTCACACCCCCTGTACGCTTTGAAATCAGTGTTCAAAGTGGACTTTCTGAATTCATGAAAACCCACAGGTCTATAATACATCCCTAATGGAAGTCAAACATGACACCCTAGAGATAAAACACAGTGGCCTTACCCTCTGTTCACAGTAGGTGTCTGTGTATAATAAATATTTTATTTTACTACAAAAACAAATAACTAAACATACCCCCTGTGTTTGTTCTGAACTCTACAGTAGCTTTTGTGAGTTTACTATATTTCAAAGCTGAGATAGGAAACCACAAAGTCACGTCAGTTATATTGCATGCTTGCACAAGGAGAGCCAGCACTGCTTCCAGCCCCGCCAAGCTCCTGGGACCCAGGTGGCTCTGGCCCTCCAGGAGAGGACCCATGAGGAGCCCAGCTTCGGGGTGGAAAACCCACCAGGCACGGCCCCAGCTTACAAACAATACATTAAAACAAAACAAACCCTGTTGGTTTTGCTACTTTTAGCGTTAGGTGATGGTCCTGCAGGACCTCAGTTAAACTGGCGTGTGTGCTCCATTCTGCAGCAGGATCTGGGGCACCTTTATTCACGGTGGGTCACCCAAAATACACGGGTGAGCTGACATCAAAGGGGAAGCAGAGAGGCTTCTCTGAGCTATTTCATATAGGGCCATGCTCTTGATTGTACCTGTGACTATTGCACTTCTCCACTATTGCCTCATTTCTTAGGATATTTGCTCTGAAAGTGGTAAGCATAAGCTGAAATCGTCCCCACTCTTTTTTTTCCCCATCTTCAGGAGTTCTTCAGCTGTGGGCCTGCAATTATGGAGAACCTCATTAGCTTCAGAAAGCTGTGGGAGGAGAAGACTGCTAGAAAGGAGAGCCGTGGCATGCAGCAGGGCTCCATGGTGAGGGCTGCGTCCCTCACCACAGACCTGGTGGCAGCACCGAGGCTGGCAGCAGGCTCTCCCCAGCTTAACCTCGTTAGATACACATATACAAAGCATGCTTCCTGCAAGACTATAGCTAATATTCCACTTCCTGAGGCACTCACACCACTCCTCTGGATCTCAGGATGCAGACTGATCTGTTTGGTGCTTCTGGGCACAGGCGATGGCCACACGCACAGGTAGGACACCCTCCCAGCGCAGCCCTAGCTCGGATGCCGTACCTTCAGCTGAACCTGGAGGATGCTTCAGCTGTAGCGTTGCAATTTCTCCTGTCTTGCAGCACCACGGACGCTCAGACACTTTTCCATCAAGTGCCTAATGCCTGCTAATAAGAGAAATGTGATGCTTCTATTGACCGTGGATTAGGTTATGAGACATCACTCTTATTTCAAGGGCAGTGTCGAACCACCCAACTTTTAAATACGTATATATATAAAGGAAACGGAGAAAAGCTATCGTAAATGTGCAGTTCCTGATGAATCACTGAGTTCTGACAGCTTTACACAGATATAACTGCACCCGGCCAATTTCTCAGCTGGTGTAAACTGGCATCCATCCATGGACTGTAATGAAGGCAGGCCAATTTACACCAGCCAGCTGACCCATTTTTATTGATTTTAAAAGATTTACATCGGCCTCAGCATGGAGTAATGCATTGTTGAATCAGGCCCCCGAAGTATGTGCCCTAACCTTACATTATCAGGGAATTCAAAATTAGGATTTCTTGGTCTATCATTATTTCATGCTTTTACATCTATCAAAAGTGAGCTTTTCTAAGTGCTGTACTGTGAGGGTGTCATTATCTAGACACAATAATAAGAGATTCAGGCACTGTAAAAAACCTTAAACCTTGACTTGTGGATTTATACAAGACATTTAATGTTATTTTAACATAGTATTTGGTATGTACTTTTATATGTTTCAGTGGCTTATATCATCATTCCTACTGTACTAAAACTTATATGTCCTTTTTCTTAAATAATATCCTTGTGTAAATTTTTTCTAAGCTCTAGGTTTATTTTATGACGCATAAACTTTGACAATGTATTAAAATCTTGGAGGAATTTAATATCAGTAGAAGATTATCTTAAAAAATCATTTCTCTGTGTTATAGAGACTTAGACATATCTAGTATGTTAAAAGGTTTAATAGCTGTTTGTAAATTTTACTGCAACTGTCAATAACTTCTTAATATATTGAGCCAGTTAATAGGTCAACAGAAAATATTTATAACTTGCTATAAACTGTTTACCCGAGAATAAACTTAATTTCTAATGATAATGAAACATAAAAGTCAATGAATATCAATTTTAATATTTTATCCTCATTTAAACACAGTTTTACCATTTGCTGTAAACACTGTTTGAGCGGAGGCAAAAGGTACTGCTTTTTCTAACTCTGGGCAAAAAATCACTGCAAACATCATCAGAGATTTGGGAGTTTACATCGTCCTGGAAGAAGAAAGCAGGAACACCTCTGATGCAAAAATACATAAGGAAGCAAAAGTTTTTTCTCCTTTTCAATAAAGTAATTTTAGATAACACTTCCTCCTCCACGTATCTTTTGCAAAACAGAATTTTGACATTTGAAAGTTTTTCAAGCCTAAAGCGCGTATTTTATTTCAGGCTAAGCCTAAGCATGCCTGACCCTGCGGTGCACTGCACCCCCTCGCCATCGCCACCCGCCGCGGGCGGCAGAGCCCGCACGGCTGATGTCGGCGAGGGACCCGTCCCCTTGGTGCGTGAGGTCTGAGCCTGCATTCGACAGTCGGGGGCAAAATTCATTCATATGAACGCTACAGCTGTGGGAGCTCTGTTCAGAAATATCAGCATACACCGATTCCTATAGGCCCCCGAACTTGCAAATTGGGCAACACCCTTATTCCCATTATCATAGAATCATGGAATCATGGAGTGCTTTGGGTTGAAGGGGAACTTTAGAGCCCCCCCAGCCCAGCCCCTGCAGTGCCCCGGACAGCTTTAACCAGCCCAGGGTGCTCAGAGCCCCGTCCAGCCTGGCCTGGGATGGTTCTGGGGATGGGGCCTCCACCGCCTCTCTGGGCAACCCCTTCCAGTGCCTCACCGCCCTCACTGTAAAACATTTCTTCCTTATGGCCAGTCTAAATCTATTCTTCTGTAGTTTAAACCCATCACTCCCTGTCCTGTCCCAACAGGCCTTGCTAAAAAGCTTGCCCCCCCTTCCTGCAGCCCCTGTCAGCACTGCCAGGCCGCACTCAGGCCTCCCCGCAGCCCCCTCCTCTCCAGGCTGAGCACCCCCAGCCCCCCCAGCCTGGCCCCGCAGCAGAGGGGCTCCGGCCCTCGGGGCATTTTTGCCGACCATTTCCAGGCTCCCCACCTGCATCGCGTCCTAGCCTAGTTTAGCCGGCTTGTGGACACCGATGGTCCAGCCGCAGGGGCCAGGCCGTGCTCCCGCCCGTGGCAGCCCGCCGCCGGCGCTCAGCTCTCAGCCCCCGCTCCCCGCGCCTCCATCGCGTGGCCGCAGCCACGAGCCCGCGCGGAAGTAAGAGCTGGCAGGACTCTTGCCGTGGCTTCCACGTTACAAAGTCGACGAACTGCACCCAATTAATTTTTTATATTTAATATTAGGCTTTATTAATCTAGTATTTTATTAATAGAATTTTTAAATATTTAATGCCAAATTTTTATATGTAATACTAAGACTTATTAATCTACTAAATTTTATTAATAGAATTTTTGTAACTTTCTTTTTTTTTTCCCCTCTCCAGATCAATTATGTAATTTTAAAAATATTGAGACACCAGACTGAAAAACGTACAATCCATCCTCTCAGATCGGGATGTGTAAGGAGGGCGCTCACCCATTCCTCCTCATTCCCCACCAAAGTGTGCGCTCTGAGGCCTCATTTCTTCTCTGTTAATGCCAGTGGGGTGGCTGCAGACAGACCTGAGACCCCGCAGCCCTACCTCGGTTCCTAATGAGCCCTAATTATACTTTATTTGTGTGTTGAGTCTAGATTTAATAGCACATGACTCCCCTGTTAAGAAACTCTTCTTCAGTTGCTTATTCCTGAGGCACCTTCTGGGATGCCATTCTGCGTATAATCTGATTTTTTTCCCCTTCCAAATTAGTAACACAGTCACATAGCAAATTGGAATATGCATGTAGCTTCAACACTGATATGGCGTTGCCTTCTCCTCTTCCTGACACTTTTGATGTTGTTCCCTTTCATCGTCGTCACCATCCTGCTTCTGCAGCAAGACTTCACATCTAAAGGCCTTGCGCAGGGCATAATTAGAAGCTGCAGGACCAAGACATGAAGGTCGGGTTTTTGTTTTTCCGGTGGCAGCTTGGGAAAGGGCAGCTGGCCCCTCGGCGGGCGCTGCATGGATGGGGCCACAGCCCACCCCAAAAGGAAGCCCTTGGGCTGCCCGGAGCTCTCACTGCACCTTGGCTTGGCCACCTGGTCGCCAACAGGATGAACGCCGGTCAACGAGGGATGCTCTCCCCAAGACATCTTCGTTAAGGCAAGGGAAACATCCCCAAATGAAGAGAAGCTCCCGCTCGCCTCTCTCATCTCCCCAGCTCAGGACTCCCCCTCCCACGTAGGGCTGGGGAAGGGAAGAGGCGCGGAGGTCTCTTGCTCTGCTGACAGAGCCAAGGGGAGCTCTTGCTTACGTCTGACTGCTGCAAACCAGGGACAAGGCTTGCCGCCTTCTCCTAAATATCATTTTCTTACCCTTACAAGGATATAAATATGGGTTTGTGTATAATAAACTCTTTGCCCTGCCTTGCACTCTGTATCTAGTGTCCATGTGTCTTTTCCCATTTTGAAAGGCATTTTGTTTATAAACTTCATAGTTTCACCACCATGCAGTAAAACAAGACAGTTTTCAGTTCACTGTTGTGTAAGAAGTATCTTAATATCCAAAGCTCTTAAACAAGAATAACCATTTATCTCAGAAAAGCGCTGAACAAACAGGATTTATTGCAATTGTGTAGTTGGCTGATCGAATCATGTTTGTTTTTCTGGAAAGAATTGGTATTTGGAAAATAAACTTATTTATGTAAGGAAATGTGTGCACCTATCCAAGAAAAATAGCCTTGTAGCGTGAAGGAAGGACACCACCAGCCCTTCCCAGCTGTCAAGCCTTGGAGAGCGGACCCCAGGGTGAAGGCAGCGAGAGGCGACGGAGTTGGAGCAGCTTTGAGCCCATTTATTCCCCAGCTGCAAGGGGATGTGGGCAGCAACAAGCTTCTTGCTCGCTGTAGCCCCTCTTTATTCCTACACCGTGCTTTGCAGGAGCACAGCAATGATCTGGGGGCTCTCTGCCTTTTAGGTGTTGCAAGGCTCATCCCGACTCGTGGCCAATATGTTGCATTTTGCTTGTTTGGTGTTGCGGAGGGGCTGGGCAGCTCCAGAAGCTGCCACCATCTACAACCCCTCTACAGACCCTTGCTTGGCATGCTGGGCTCACCCGGTGCTGTTTCATGGGAAATGTCATATTTCAGCGTTTTTAAGAGGAAAAAGATGATTCTGCTACTATTAAGGGTAGTAGTAAAGCTTGAGAGAAAAAAAAAAAAAAAAGAAAAGAAAAAGACGAAGACACAGCTGTGTATTTACTCAAAACACTCCACTATAAAATAACAAAGTTCTGAAACAAAAGGTACCTCATCCTGCTGCCACCCCACTGGGCACCACACCGAGGGGGTGTCCGGCGTGAGAGCGATTTTCTTACAATACCTTACATTCTGCAAAATTAGGCACAGTCTATGTGTTAAGGAGGGAGCATCAGATCAGTGTTGTCTTTGAATTTACTTGCTTTTGTCAGCCTCATTATTGCAGCTCGGATGTTATTAAAATGCTGCTCTTTGTCTGTTAATAATCATTTCACTTCTCTATCTCTGCCACATGAACTTTAGAACACTGTGAAATGGGGTTTGTAGTTGCATGTTTTTTCAAGTTCATTGATCAAACATTTGTACATTTTAATGTTATAAATAATTGAAGAGCCTTCATTTTTTCAGTGTTAAAATTAAGTTTTTCTGTTCTGCCTTTTAAAACTAGAACAAGGGGAAGTGTAATTTAAGCCATGAAAAGGCTGCAAAATATGTGAAATTCTCTGTAACCCTTTTCTGTGAGACTCTCCTGGTTTTACTTTGATTCTTGCTAAGACTGAAGTGCATACAGCCAGCCCTTGACAGGCTCCTCCAGCAGGTTACTAGCTAGAGGAGTTCACCTATTTTCAGAGAAGGCTTTAAACATGGGATGGATTCAAGGAGACTGTTTGAAGCCACCCAGCAGGTTTGGGAAGGGTGGGGGCAGGGAGGAGTTGGAGGAGGTGGGTGCAATTGAGCCAGACAGGGATGTTCAGATGAAGGACAGCAGTTTACATCTCGGTGCACGTTTCTCTTCCTTTCCCAATGCGTGTGTTAAATAGGAATGAAACCTATTGAGTGAGTGAACCCAGGAATGACCCAGCACGCAGGGGAAATAGGAAGAGGAAAGCATAAGTTTGCCTCTGGGAAGGAGGGGGAAAGCAAGATGCAAACTGCATTAGCATCAGGTCCTATGAATACAGTGAAAAGCTCCCATTCCTGGTGGTCCCAGACCTCCCTGCTATGTCAGAAGTTTAAACCAAACACCTCTACAGCTACGCAAAGGGTGGCAGAGGGCTTGTCCCTGTATCAGCCCTCAAACTGGGCTGAAAACCAGACAGATGATTATCCTAGTTTGTGCAGATGATGCATGAGTCTGTGAAACAGCCAGCAAAATTAACAGTATCTGTTTTTTCTGTGGATCTGTTTGTGTGACAATTTGGTAACATCAAGTGTGAACCCTGGGGTGTTCCACTAAAGGTCTAAGCCTGACTCTAAATCTAGGTCAAAGACAACCTCTCAAGTCAACCAAAGTTAATTATTGGTACTGGTATACAAACTGCTGTTGGGTCAGCTGCAGAAATGAATCAACACGGAACAAGCCTAATATTTCCAGTTTTTGGACGAGTATCACAAGCAGATGCTTATCCAAGATATATCAGAAGACGCACAACCTCCTTCATTGACAAGCTGTGCTGGGACTTTTCCTGGGAACGAGTTCCCGTGGGAGATGACTGGGGCTTCCTGGCTCCAGCCAGGATGGAGATGCTGTGGGAACAGCAGATCCCAAATGTTGGTTCAATTAACTCGGCCAGTGGACACAGCCTCTGGAGCGCCTTCATCCCGGTGGACACATGGACACAGCAGAGGATGCCCACCAGAGGATTTTATGCTCAAACATATACACAGATAAGGTTCCCTGAAAGTTATGATGAAAACTATGAATCTTTTAATGTAAAGAGGTAAACCGTGAAGACTGGATGCTTCTCCACCCTCTGACTGCCACTTCACTAGCTATGAATTTTATGAAAATCATGTTGAGTGAAATGGAGATTTACTGAAAACACTAAAAACCATGTTGATGGAGCAAGCTACCCCCGAGCAATCACTCTGCCTGAATTAATTTCAAAGCAAGCATTCCCAGAGCCGCTGCAATGCCGAGGCTGGGCGACAGCACGTCAAGGCAGAGCCCTTTCCTCAACTGCATCTTAAGAAAATGGGCAAAGACACGTCTGCATCAAATCCAGTTTGGCCTGAGCTGTAAGGCTCATGGAAGCATTCAGATACATGTTGGCATGGGCTATCCTAAATCTCCATCTCTAATTCCTGTTTCAGTGTAACTGAACATTTTACCCCAGTGCAAAAGCCAGTTCCAGCCATCCGTAGGAGCACGCTGTGCCATGGGTGTTAAAGTAAGAGCCAACGAGCAAATGGCAGATTTAAAAAAAGACAACTGCAGGAGTAGCCTATTTGCGGCACCACACCTGTGTTTTCAGAGAGCTGTCTCCAGCTGAAAATTGAAAGATCCATAAGAGGGAGTGAAAGAGAAGGTAAATTAGAAGTTGGGAAATTCAGAAAACGAGTACTTGGTTCCCCTGCTATCAACCACAGCTTTCATTTCTTTTCTGCTTCCCCCTCACAAAACAACAAGGGTTAAAGGAGTGAAGAGTGAAAAAAATCAAAAGCATGCTGATGGGGTTGCAATGGTAGGTAGGGCGAGTTTCTGTTCTCGGTATCACACTGTTAGCTCCAGGAGATCAGGAGGAAGGAAGAACTTACCTCATCTCCCCAACAGACAGAAAAAACCCAAGAAATATTTTTAAACAATAAATAAATAAAATAAAAAAAGACAAACAACTTTCAGCAACTCTCCCAGGTTGAGCACGCATACAGCTTGTTCTTGCAAAATCCATCCCTGTGTGTGCCGTGCGCATTGCTATTATCCCGCTTAAGAGGGGGGAATTCGGAGAGTGCTATTTAGGCATCTCGGGTCAATGGCGACGGCTCCGTGCCATGGGCAGCGGTTGCACGGCACCTCGTACGCGCATGCTGTGGTCCTCTGAAGTATGGATCCCCACCCCATCCCTGAGCAGGGGTGGGGATCCTTTTGGCTCTGGGGCCGGTTTGCACAGCAAGCGTTTGCCCAAGTACTGACAGGCTGTACAGAATGTTTTGCAGTTATTTCTTGGTGCTACTTAACGGAAAGTATCTCTTGGTGGTGCGCACTGTTATCACCCCCTCCAACAAGCACTCCAGTCTTCAATATTAATCTTGGTATTCTCCATATCTTCCAAGTCTCAGTCCACTTGAGAGTTTTCCTTTTTCCCTCCGCATCGAGTGGCTTACTGGTGGGGATGGATTAAGACAAATACAAGCAACACTGCATGGTAAATTCTTCTTCTTTGTTCAACAGCTGTTTTGAATGTGTTATAGGATTGAGTAAAACGTTGCTTCCATATTCAAAAAGAGCCTCAGCTTTTCCAAAAGGGTTTGGCTCCTCTGCAAGAAGTTCAGCTGCTGATATTCACGTATTTAATTCTTCGCCAAACATGCAGAATCTCTGACAAGCATTTGTTTAAATTACTTACACAACTTGCCGTTTTAATCTTTTTTTCCTATTAATCTGTGACAAACCATGGAATTTAATATTTTTTACCATGACTAATGTATGAAATTTGTTAGCTTTGTCTATAATTTACAGAGAGCCCTGAATAATTGAGCCTTTAAGTTTAAAGGCTTATATTTTGTTATTCTAGCTGTGATTACTTGTAATGGTTTGAAGAACCTAAGGGGCTTTAGTGATGGGTGCCAATATAAAATACCAAAACTGACCTAAGCCCTTCTAGTTTTCGTCTGTTTGCCTCCAATTATTATTGGGAAAAAAATGAAAGAAAATAAATAAGAGACAACGGGGGGGTGGGGAAGACCAGGGAATTAATGCACTGCAAAGACTGCATAAGAGTAAACAGTTTCTAGCACCTCTGCTGTCAAATCTCAGCCTGCTCATTCTTTACCCCTGTTTAATACCTCACTTGCTGCATTACACCGTCAACCAAAGCTCACTGTGCTGTGGTCATCTTTTTAATCACCTGACGTATGCTTTTCAATAGTAATAATGATAACAAAAAACTATAAGTAAATAGTCAGATTTTCTGCAACCTGAAGAAGCGTCCTAACACAGATATCTACTTTCCCAGAGTCTATCACAACCATGAAGCTCTTTTAGTTCAGTAAAGCTCTACCAGATGGAGACCCTCAGGAGAAATGGCTGGATTGGAAGGTGTCCCTCTACAAGATGAAGCAACACTTTTCCAGGTCATCTCTACCAAAGACACACACAACACTCACGTTAGCAAATTGCCACATGAACCAGAAGAGGAGGAGAGAGAGACTCAACGAGCCTGATGTCCCCAACCACTGCCCAGGTTTTGGTACCTGAACGCAAGGGCAGGACCTTGCCTTTCAACAACACTCCAGCCCACATCTACTTTGCTAGAAAGCTGCAAGGAGTTTGATTCAGAAACTATTTGCTCATGGACCCATAACGACCCAGTAATTGCTCAGAGGACCATCCCCTACCCTGCACGTGGCAGGGCAAGACTGAAGACGAGGAGCATCGCAGCGACCACTGAAATGCGCCATGCGCTCGTGAGATCTCTCTCTCATCTGGGAGAAAGAAAAGAGCACAAAGAGACTGCTGCTGCACATAAACACAGGAAAATAGGTCTTAGAAGGAGGCAGAATACAAAGTGATCTAATGGTACATTAGCCTTAAACCAGAGAGAGCAGTGTAGTACGGAATGCCTTCGAACAAGGATGTTATATATATATTCCTCAGGTCATGTTATTTCTTTTAAATATTAATCAGAAAAATTGGAAAGCTTTATTATAAAGATGACAAATGCTACTGTGCCTCAAGGAAAGGTTGCGCACAGGATGTGCAAACTCATACTTATTTGATTCAACATGGTGACTGTGGGCTGCACTTTTAATGAGGGAAATAAAACATCCTCTTAATTGGCTATAAAAGGATGTGCACCACAGACTTACTGAAACATTAGGCTGCATAGTTAGGACCTACTTTGTAACAATGCCTCATTTTTATTAATATTATTTTTATTGGTTGTGAAATCTATGAGTTTATCTATATTATAGGAACAAAAGACTTTTTCTTCTTTTTTTTTTTTTTTAAGGGAGAAAGAAAGAAAGGAAGGATATTCTACACAGGGTAAATTGAAAACACCAGTGTACCCTACAGAGTAATAGCACTTTATCATGATTTATACATGGGAACCTGACTGTTGCCAAAAAACATAGGTGACCTCTCTCTACCCTATATTAATAATTACAGTATGGAGATGGAAGCACGATATTCAGGACACTCCTCTCTGCTACATAAAAAAGGGGGGGCCTGTTTAAGATACGTAGAAAAGAGACAAATCTGACTAGTAAGTGTTGACATGCATCACATCTCATGCAATGAAAAACACATTATTGGAATTTACCCAAAACTCAAGTTTTATTCCAACTGTTCATACTTTTTTTTTTTTTTTTTTTTTTTAAATTAAGGAAGAACATACTCTGAACACCCTTTCTGGTCAGGCTCCAGTGAACGCAGACCACCTCTCTGAACCATGATGTGAAATACAAACTATGGGAAGGGGCTGACAGAGGCAGAGCCGGACGCTCGGTGACAACTCCTGAATCCCAGGCAGAGGGGTTTGGGGTCACTCGAGGGGTTTTTTGTGTTTCTTCAGAGGTCCCTCCAAACACCTACCCCCTCACCCATCAGGTGAAGGCCATTTGCACTACATTAGTTTCATTATTATATTAAGGAGAAAGTTTGTTAGAAAAATAACGGCAGATGAAAAAGGCATCTTTTATATATATACCACTATTTTTTAAAGCATCTTCCCTACTCTCACCCCACCAAAAGGTTAAGCCCCTCCTTTAAAGGCCCATCCTAAGCTTGCCATCGAAATGAATACAGTCGTGACACCAGAACGGGGGAGATCCCGCGCAGGAGGCTCACCAGCTCGCTGCCAACGCGGAGATTGCTGCGGCTGCTGCCAGCCTCCCTGCGCGGGTCTGAACGGCCCCGTTTCCCGAGACATCAGCCTTGATATGCAATTTAGCCAATAAAGCAGAAAGCACTCTCTAGAATAGAGAGCACAGAAGAAAATCCAAAATGGCTCAGCAAGGGCTTCTTTGGTTTACAAATTTATGTTGAAACCTGTTAGTGGTTGTGTTCGTAATAGTTTTTATAAAACACCGTAGGTTACAATTTTAAACTTGACTTATGATGGGGCTTCCTGGATTAAATATCCCAGCTACATTTTTTTTTTTTCCCCCAGAAGGAAAGGCAGGAAGAATTCTTCTTCCAACCTCCACAGCTTATTTTCCAGATTTTCATACCCTTAGGCTTATTGAATGCCGATCCAGAAAGAGCACGCCGTCACTCTGTGTGCTAACCCAGGGCTCCTTTCTTTGTGCACCTCCAGGCAGGCAACAGCAGCTCTGCACAAAACACAGGGGGGGGAACAGCACCAAATCCAGCTGCACCAGGGAGGGCTGGCTGGAGCACAGACACAATTTTTTCTCCTAAATGCCAGGGTTAAACTCACACTCTTTGGGGCTGAGACCTCTCGAGGAACTGGTCAGGAGAAATCTGACACCCACAAATAATTAGGGTCTTGATTTTATATCAAACCTAATGGTAGGCATCCTGCAGCATCTTTATGTCAGGTATGATGAAGCAGGAATAGACTGCACTGATTTAAATCGCCTATTCTATATTTTTCTTGGGTGAATTTTGTTTCTCACAGAACCTTTCAGGCCCTGCAAAATGTAAAACTAAAGCAGGAAGCATGGGTTTAAATTATGTCAGACAAGATCAGACAGTGCCTGAAGCAGACAGGCTTTCTGCAGGTCCTTGCCGTAATGCTGCTCAGGCAGCCTTCTGGGAGAGGAGGAGGAACTGGGGAGCAGCGAGCAGAGCTGAAAAACACATTTGGAAAATAACAAGGCTCCCTGTGCTAGGGTTCACCACTGCAGCCTGCTGCACTGCACCTGGTGGTGTACCCAACCCGTGCTTCTCCCGCTTAACCAAAATTTGCATTAATTACATTGTTCTTTGTAGCCTCATGGAATGGTAGGACCACTAACACTTGAAAAATAACTGTAAGTGTTGTGCAAAATGCAGGGAGTAATTTCTTAAGAGCAGCTCCGGCTTCTTCAAAAAATCAAAATGATCAGTTCTGCATCATAATGCAGATTCCAGAAATGCTACAGGATTAGATATTTCAAATTAGAGAGAGTGTTTTTGAATGCCCCGTTCCAGCAGCAGTTATTTTGATGCTAGCTCATTGCTAAAACCAACACTCAAGTCCACTTTATCCTATTTCCAGCAATTATAGCTACTTCAAATAGGGAATTTTAATTCAAGAAGTATAGTAAATGTCATTCCTGTAACACGTACACTACTGTAATCGAATGTGAGTAAGAAGTCACTTGAGATGGAGAGATGCAACAGCCCCTTTAGGGCTAATGCCATAGCAGAGGCAACAAAAGGGAAACCCTCGTTAATCCATTGGAAATATCATGTTAATAAATGAAAATGAGATAATGACTTTTGTGGCCAGCTGAATCTTGTCTAAAGCCTCTTATGAGCTTCATGTGTCTCAATTAGGGACTATGTTACAAGGTAAAAAAAAAATCAGCTGCAGGCTGAACACAATACAAAACAAAGTTAAATAAGGAAATGTACTTGGTATTATTATTATTGCAACCCTCCCGCCTGACCTAGAAGTTTCTGATTGTACAGATCCACCCCAAGCTCCCATCAGAGCTTTTAATTGGTACTTCAGTAGCTGCTCCCGCAACGAAAACCATGACTTGAGGTTTGTTTTTCTTTTTCATATTGAAGGTCGCAAAGTCAAAGTCCATTTACCCTCTCTGATTCCACACCACACACGTTCACGCAGATCAACTGTTGCGTTTCAACACCAACAGCAAAGTCACAACCATCCTCACGCATTGCGATGCTGGCGCAGCCCATGCTGGGAAAAGCAAAGAGCAGGAGCAGGCTGAGCTTCCCGCTGGGCAGGGGGAGCACAAAGACTCCCGGAGTTTCGGTGTTTGCACAGTGTCCTAGTTTCGGCTGGGATAGAGTTAATTTTCTTCCCAGGAGCAGGCATGGTGCTGTGGTTTGGATTTAGGAGGAGAAGAATGTTGATAACACGCTGATGGTTTAGTTGTTGCCCAGCGCTGCTTATGCCAGGCAAGGACTTTCCAGCTTCCCCTGCTCTGCCAGGGGCACAAGGAGCTGGGAGGGGGCACAGCCAGGAGAGCTGACCCCAACTGCCCCAAGGGCCATTCCATACCATACGGCATCATGGGCAGTATAGAAACTGGGGGGGTTGGCCGGGGAGCAGCGATCGCTGCTGGGAACTGGCTGGGCATCGGTCGGCGGGTGGGGAGCAATTGCATTGGGCAGCACTTGCTTTGGATATTGTTATTACTATTATTATTATATTGTTATTATCATCATTACTATTTTACTTTATTTCAATTCTTAAACTGTTCTTTTCTCAGCCCAGGAGTGTTTCTCACTCTCACTCCTCCGATTCTCTCCCCCATGCCACCGGAGCAGGGGCAGTGAGCGATGGCCGCGTGGTGCTGAGCTGGGGCTGGGGCTGAGCCAGGACACACAGGGATGGAGGAATCTGGCTGCGGCAAACTACTGCTCGCAGATTTGATGGGATTTGCACTCTGTGGTGCGTAATTATAACACAAGTAAACATACCTCACAATTTCAGTTTTCTGGTTTTGGTGGAAGCAGGTGTTGAACTCAAACCCAGAGCTTCTCTGTTTCAGGAAGTAACAAGCCATCTCCAACGTGCTACACGTGAGCCCTTCATTAGCTTATATACTCCCAGAGTGTTATCTGTGTTGGCCTTTCACAGGAGAGACAGTTATTTTCAAAAAACCCTACACTTAATCGAGATTGTCAGTTAAGCAATTAAATAATTCTACACCCTCATTATCTGGTATTTAGCATGCAAAAATGAGAGATTTATATTAAAAAAAAATCACCAATGGGCAAAACCCGTCATCAACTACTTGAATCTTTTTCAAACACTTTGTCTAAATATGACCTCGCCAAAAATATAATGAAGTTAATTTTTACCACAATTTCTGTTGTTTGTTCTTTTTGTTGTTTTGTGTTTGGGGGTTTATTGTGTGTGTGACTTTTTTTGTTTGTTTTTTTTTTTAAAAAAAACAAACACAAAATGGTAACTCTTTAGGAGTTCAGTTATTATAAGTTCATTTGGTATTCATGGAAATAGCAATGATTATAATGAATTAATTTGATATTCATGCAAATGACACATGTGCTTCGGTGGCAGTGGCGTTGTCACTCAGCGCTCATTAGGCTGCGCTCTGCTCCGGTGGTCGACGGCCCCGCTCCCGTTCTTCACATGGCAAAGTGCTGGGACCAGGGGCAGCACAGACACGTTGTGCTCCCGCTTCAGCCCACTTTTTCTTACTTAAGAAAAAGCAGGTTGAGCTTGATATGATTACATTAAAAAATTATATGATTTCTCTCTCAGAAGAGTTTTGTAGTTTATGTGTAAATTGCTTCATTTCCCTTCTGCTCCTCAGACCTGTGCAGTTCTGAAGACGTGCAAAAGTTACTACAGAAGACAAATTTATAACTTAACATATTCACTTCATGTTCCGCTGCTCTTGTTTTTCAGCTACAATACTTCAGTGGGATAGTTTTCTTCCAAAATCACTACAGCTGCCAGGATTTCAGGAATAACTTTCCATCTGAAGGGCCATTTTCTGTGTGCCTGGCCTGTGACATTGCTGTTGAGAAGAGTTCAGGGTTTTGAGCAGACCCCAAATTCCCCATTCACCTTCGAATAGAAGCACCCAAAGTCACCAGAATTTTTCATATTTTTGCACAAACTTATAAATGGGGATGATCCGAAGGCCCTGGGGGAGCGAGGTGCTTGGGTCACACTCAATTCAATGGGATTTATTTCCTTGAACCATTTTGGCCCCTCTCAAAGCCTTCGCTCTTTAACCACACCAGAGACCGACCACAAGCTTCAGGAGGCATGACGTCGTGGGAGCCATCATGATTACTTAAAACACAAAACGAGCATGGCTAAGGTCAAAAGTTTTTCAAAAAGTCTAATATATACATCCCCAGAGGAGCCAGCTCTATTCACCTTAATCCTGAATCAACACCGCCTGTGTAAGTACAGGCTTGCCGCAGCCCACGCGTCATCCTTCGGGGGCCCACTCCTGCGCTTAAAGTTGGATGCAGGAGCCTTGACGGATTTGGGCTGCAATGCATATCGCTGGGAAAAGAAACCTGGCTCTGCTTTTTGAGTAGTTGCAAAACATCCTTAAAGCTTTACTTCCTACCAGCCTCTAAACTCCTGCAGGCACCAGCCTCTCCAGCTCCAGGGCAGGCACTGGGAGCCCCTGCCAGGCGCCCAAGAAGGCTTCCCACCGTGAAGCCGTGCGTTGCCTCAACCTTGGCACACAGGAGCAAGTGAAAGGAGGAAGGAGTGGAGAAAGACTCATGTCTCTGTGTGCAAACCAATTGTTCTAAAAAACAACTGATGTGCACACAAAACCAGCAAAACCGCCCCATTGGTGTTAAATTTTCCTTGGACAGATGAACAGAGAGGGTTTGACCTCAAACTAGGCAACAACACAAGCCTTACACCATTTGCCCAAATCCTCACTTTTCCCGTCAAAATATAAGTTCTCATTTCTCATCTTTCTGATGAGAAGCTCTTGTTTCTGGTGCAGATGGGGGCAGCCACTTGCTCATCATCAAACCAGATGCCATCCTTTGCTAGGTGGCACCACTGGTAACGCCATTATTTCTGCATGCAGGCACTAAAAGCTGTTTTGTGCTTGTTTCCTCCAACAGAAGTAAATCACAGCGTGGGAAGCGTGTTCCACATGAATGACGGTCATTCTGGCCATTGCTGCTCTTCAATTCACATACAAAGGGATCTCACAAGATATTTGCTGGACTAAGTAAGATTTTTGTTCACATTTGTCTTCTGGTCATTTTTAATGCAAGTACTTCCACTCCACCGCACAAGAGACGAGGAGGCATGTCCCTGCTCCACACGCAAGAAGTAAATGTAACTCAGGATGTATGATTGAGGAAGCCCAACACAACACTTGTGAGTTATTCCCACTTTTTGGCATCTGCACAAATGCAACTTAAAGCTGGACTCCACGGGCAGTTTATTGACCTATCAAGAAAATGTGCAGGTCAGCCTCAGAAATATTTTAACGCAAGTATAAATCTGATAATTTATGGTTAAGCTGACAGCTCTGAACGGAGTTTTGCAGCTCGTGCTCAGGAAAGGCTCAAAGGCTGGCTGGGGATTGCTGGGACGGAGCTTGGGTAAACAGCATGGCTCAGTTGTGCAGCGAGAGCTTGCCATGGACTGCTCCTCTACCTGCATGTTTGAGGAGATCTTGTGAACAGAAGATGCAGTGGACTGCCTTTTTGCCATCAAACTTTTCTTATTCTGGAGCTGGTTCATCACGAATGCTTCAAGTACCTTCTGTAGGTGCTTTGCCTTACCCAGCGGGCAAACATTTACCTAAAATAGGCCTTGCTCTGGAGTTTTTCAGTCTCCCTTTTTGAGGCTGCGCCCACATACACGGATGAAGTGCCAAATCCTTGCTGCACAGATATTCCTCAAGCAAACAAAACTTCGCCCCACATGCTACGGCAGATGAGCAACCTAATGGCTGAGCCCTGTGCATGCAGCAAGCACCTACGGCTCAGGAGTATTTGTGGATAAACCACTCAAGAACTGGGATTTCTTCCTACCTCAAACCTACTCATGGTTCTTTGGTAAAATAACTGAGCTGCACAACAGGATCAAAAACTTCATAAAACCAGTTATTTCAGCAAGACAAAAAACTAGATAAGACGCTCTTTCTGGTTGCATTGCGGTGCTTCCCCCCATCCCCAACATACAGCTAGGATAAAAGTCTAGAAGCTGATGTTGTCTCAGCTGAAAGATTGAGATCAATTTCAGTTCAATCCAGGAAAACACGCACATTCAGCATTCCTCTACCCAAGCATGTGCCCTCCTCGGATTTTGGATTTAGCTTCTTCTCAAAACATTTAAAAACGCATTAATTGACTGCTTGCTTATACTCTGAAAGCAAGATCAGACCAAATATCAATACAGGCAGACATGTCTTGAAATATGCACGTCGCACATCTACACAAAAGCATCCTTCTGTATTGCGCTGCTGCTCACAGTAAGTGCACGGTAACAATTTGCATTGAACTCGCAAGGCTTTTCTGCACAAGTCAATTCAGATCAATAGAAAAAGGCTTTTACAAAGAAAACAAGCGTTATGTAGAAAACAGTTCAGGCAGTGGGAACATTTCACAGCTGGGGTTGGCAAATCAACATACTTTTACCTGTAGCAAAAAAAACAACCAAACAAAAAAAAAGCATGGCAGATTTAAATTGCGTACGGATTTCCATCACGTTCGGCAGGTTAGAGTCGCATGGCACTTGATTAGGCGGGTCGCAACACCCCATGCAGCAGGACGAGTCACTGGCACACAGCATCAGTCACACACACAGCTCATAACTGGGAAAAAATACGTGTACAGGAAGCAGGTACAGCGGCTCCAAGCACCTAACATCAGTTTAGAAGTCTAGGATGAAATCCTATTGACCTGGACGGGACTTTAAAGGGAGACCCGAGTAGCCTTGCAGTGAATTTGATATTATCTTTATAAACTCAGTACTCCATCTGTTTTGGTGGTTATGTAATGATGCAGTATAAAAAAAGGTTCAAAACTGACTCAGTGCTTGAATTGTGAGGGTGAATTATGGACTGAAAGAGTTCTCACTTTTTTCCTGAATAGCAGCTATTAATGACTCATTCCTGAAGGCAACGGGGAAAGATGCAGAAAAATGAGAAGCAGGTTCAAGAAGAAATATGGTTTCATTGACACAACAGCTTCATGCTCTGGGAAGATACTGGAGTTATTCCAGCTTATATCTACTCCATTTTATGTTACCGTTAAGTAACTTGAAGTAGCAAGAGCAATAGCTTCCATTTAGTTCTATTAGACAATATTGTCAACAATAACAAAAAGGAAAAACAAAGTGACAGGGAACTCTCAAAGCAGGCAGTTTTGAAGAGAAAGGCACCTGAGCAGTTAGATATAACATTTGCATCTTGCACCACCCCTTGATCTTGGCCCTACAAATAGGGTTAGCACACTGGGTCAGAGCACTGTTTTGCACAAGATTTTTAATATTTCCTGTTTGCGGTCAGATAACAAATCCCCAGAGAGCTTCCCCATAGTATTTTAGGGTCATCACTCCTGATCAAACCCATGAAGAGTAGAAGTATGCACAAATCGAGCAAACCAACAAATGGATGTGAACAACTTCAAGCCTTAAGAAGCATTTGCTTCCTTCCCGTTAGGTAAGAGTTTTATGTAAAGCTTCCAGCAGAGTCTTATTTTAGCCACATTAATTTGCCAACAGTTTGCAATAAGGGAAGAAACCCCACCCTGAACAAACACAGTTCAGTTAGTTGATTTGAATAATGCTGAGAAAAACGTGAGCGGCTTTAAGCTGTGCTCATATGATCTGATGGAAAAAGTGGGGTTTTTTAGAGCAGAGAGGAGACTGTTGTGCTCGCCTGTTCTGGCTCACATCACATCAACAGTGTCACTGAGCATGAGGCAACAGTGGTATTTCTATTTTTGTGCATAAAGTTCAGTACACATTGGATAAGAGAACATGCATGCAGCTCCCATTACTAAAAAAAAAAAGTTGTGTACTGCCTCCATTTTTCGCGCGTTTCTCCATAAATTAGTATATTAGTACGGTTTTACAAGTGGACTAATTTGCAGGTCATAAGCATAGCGAGAGTATTTGTGGATCAACAATAAAATGAGTAAGATCTCCACTAGATCATTCCTTGTCGGTCGTAGCACGCAGGCACGCGTTCCCTTTGCTCAGTGGCATTTCAGGACTGACGGTCTTTTCGTCTTCACCTGTTTACACGAGCCTGGTAAGCCCAGACCCTTGCACGTGTTTAGCTTGCAGCAGTTTGGCTTCATGTTACTGTTCTCTCTCTTCAGTATTGAGAATCCTTATTATAAAAATCCCCTTGTAGATATTAAAGGGTGGTTTCCCCCTCCCTCCCCAATTTTATTCTGCTTTCCACCTGACACCATGAATTTGTGGGATTCCCCCCCACACACACTTGGGAAGCAAAGTGAAAGCAGCCTCTGGGAAGGATGCAGATGTGCCAAGCAGCAGAGGATGCAGCTTATGAACCAAGATAACTCTTCAGGTGCAGCTCTGGCCTTTCCTCATGTCACTTGGGCAGCTCATCCAGACAAGCAGGGTGCCACCTACCAGCTGCCCCACCAGCACTGCCTGCACACTCATCCTTTCCTTGCATGTTTCTACACTTAAGATTAATTATTTGGCCTTTAACTACATAACCAGTCAAGATATGGGCTATGCTAGAAAAGGATGGAGCTGATTTCTGCCCCCTCAGCTGCATTAAAGTCTCCCTACTTTTCAGCACAGTTAGACCGCAATGGAAGCTGCCTCCTTTTTCGTCCTGGGTCAGCAATTTAACAGTTTCTTTCACCCTGCTGGAATGAAGCATACCTATATAATTATTTCAGCTACTTTTTCTTTATGCTTATTTTACAAACACACATTCTGGGATTCAGAGTAAATTTGAAGAGTTTATCTGTAGTTCATCTACTCCAAAACTCCTCCTCAGCATCTTGAAATCTTCAAATCATATCATTTTTTTAAACGGCTTGTTTTTTCCCCCAAGTGAGTACATTTCCAGGTTTCCCAGGCTTTCTGCACGTAGCAGCTTCACAAGTACTTCTATCATTCCTGCTGTCCTCTGCCATTTCCAATCCCCAGGATGTCCATTTGATGCTGTGGTGTCCTACCTCAGGCAGGGCAGCCTACAGAGGTCCAGGTAAGTACTTTACAATATGCCAGATTAAACTCTTATATCTTCACAGTTCATACTTCTATGTAGGGTTTAGCTTCTGCTTTACATTAGCGCTACAACTCTTTCTTGCTCAGAGTTCTGCAAAACATATCTGTTCGGCATATATCCTCACAATTCAGAGCTACAAATTTTAAGATCTACCGTTTGTCTCAACAGGAGGTGATGGGCCATTCTCTCTCAAGCTTTCCCAATCTCGTACAGAAGTTCTCTGCAGATTTAATCCATCATCTCCACTTTACTCACCTCACTGAATACCACCTTTACTCAAGTTTTCCCAGAACATACGCATAGAGCTATAGTTTAACCCTCACTATTAGCTGTAGATTGGGATCACCTCCTGTTACACCTCACATTCCTTCCTCTTACACCAGCATTACCCCAACCCACACCCCAGTTGCCCAAGCAACGCTTTCAGAACAGTGCCATGAGCCCAAAAAGGACAGAATTAAGCCCAATGCTGTCACTCATGCCTGCTTTCCACATTATCTCCCTAAAAAAATTCCACCAATTTGTCAGACAGGATTTACCCTTTATGAAGCCATGCTGACTAGTTTATTTCTCCAGATGTTTTGTGATCTCATCCTTTATTAATGTTTCTAGAGTTTTGCCTAGCACCAAGGTCAGATGTACTGGTCTATTATATCCTGGCTGTTTTTCCTAGTCCTTCCTTCCCGCCCCCCCCAAACTAGGGTTGCATTTGCTTCTCTCTAGTCCCTTGGTGTCTTCCCTGTCTCAAAGGAGCCAAGCTAAAATCTTCATTTATTGAACCAGTAATCTCTTCAGTGATCTTGTTAAAGATTCCCCAGTACATAACTCCTACTACCTTGGAGCTTCCAGGGATTTTAACTTATACAAGATTTATTCTAGTATGAAATTATCATATCCCAGAAACTTTGCTTCCATTCAACCTTGTGAACACTGAGTAGAAAGACATGTTTAGGCAGAGATTTTTCAAAGTCACCTTGGGAATCTGGGTGCTCAGTTCCCACTGCAATTAATGGGACAGGGGCTTCCAAACCCCCTAAACAGTTTAGAAACTGTAACCTAAACATTAGCTATTAAAATTGTATGTAACTAATAAGAAGTATATGGCCTTCAATTTGTAATCATTCATTCTTGTTAAGTATTTAATTCTTTATTATTAATATTTATTTTCAGTTCAGATAATTCAATAGAGCAACGAATGAGGGTTTTGGTTGGGTGGTTTGGTTTTTTTTTTTTTAGGGCTGCCTGCAGCACTGAGCTCTATCAGGACACACCTGGAAGGCCCCAGCTTTGGTGAATATCCTCCATTTTTACAGTGTATGTGAAAACAGAATTTCACTTCACAGCAGCTATCCCCGCTTCTGGGGTGGTAATACGACAGTGCATGTTAAGTGCAGCCAGAAGCCACCTCTCTCCTGTCCTTGGTGTTGACTCCAGCACCAGACACTCAGCTCCTTGGGGCAGTTTTCATGCCTTCCTGTGCGCACGCATAGTGCCAATTTTAGAAAGCACTTGGTTTTTGCTGGGATCTCCAAGTGCAAGCAAAGCACAAACAAGTAAAGGGCTTTTAATGCCAAATCCTGCATTTTTGCAGCCTTTACAAAAGACTGTTGGCTGACTCACCAACCTAACCCCTTTCCTTCACTATTCATCCCTATGTTAATGAATCCCACTAATTTCTTCATCACCCCCAATAATATTCTCCATATTTTCCTGTTGATCTGCACTGACTTTATTATTACTCACCCATGCTTTGCAAGCTGAAGACCAGCTTGCTGCAAAGCACTTGCTTTGGTGTGGTCCCTGATGAAGCCCGAGAAGCTGGAGGTGGCAGAGAACAGGATGTCCTACCCACTTCCCAAGCACAGCAAGTCCTGCACCCACAGTCCCCACTCTGCCACCTCACTCATGCTGGGTAAAATTCAAGAAGTTGGTTACCCCACGAAAACAGGAAAAAACTCTATCAGATATGCAAGTATCCTCAGTATAAGTCTGTACTTCCAGGACTTGCTCCTTCTGGAGCTTTCTACCATTCTTCTGTGCAGCTCTTCCAGTCAGTCGGATTTTTCTTTTCTTCCCTCCACCTGGTGCAGAGGAGTTATGAAGCGGGAGCAGAAGGGAGATGAGCGAGGTGAGCAGCACCAGAGTAGGATTTGGCATTGAGTCCCAACACAAGTGGGGGATATAGTCCTCCTGCAGGCACCCATGATGCTGTTCTCTGCACCCAGACACCCCATCCAGCCTGGGAACCCAGGGGCATCACCAGATGAGCACCTCACCTCCTCAAAAACCCTCACACCCAGCTGCTCGCCCAAGTTACAGCTCCTGTAGCTCCCACCAGCACTGGTGAAATGGCTTCACTTGTTCTGCTACCTTACATTCACGTTGCATACAAGATAGGCTGGGGAAGGTACAAATTAAGATTCTGAAGGCTTGTGGCTTGAATCTGGATTTTACCTTAAGAATATTAGGCTCCACTCATCACGAGTTATTTCAACTCATTGAAAAACAAAAGAAAAAAAAATTCTCTAAAAGTCATTATTTCACTGGGGTCTGAGTTGTTTGTTACCAGGATGTCTCCAATGACACTGACTCAGAGTTTAGAGGCTGTAGGATATTAATATTAACAATGTAAATAACAGACAATTCTTCAGAGGGCAAAGGAACTTGTCTCCAATTTTCAAAGGATATGCTTTACTTAACTAAGGCTAATTAGCTGTGATCTTCATATAAGCAACAAAAAAAAAAAATTGCATTTGATTTCACATTTTTAAATAGCAGGAAAGAATTTCCCATTTATCCAAAACAGACTTTTAGTATTGTTACCAAGTTCTCAAGTGTGTACAAATTACTGTGCCCAAGATTATTTTCCTCATACAGGGTATTTAGAGAGAGTTTGTCGCTCGCAACATATCCTAAGCACTTATTTAACCATTAGAGGAAATTTCCTTCTCAGCAACGTATTGCTGCAGTCCTGGCTTGTAGAGACCTACTGCTGTCGTCTGGTTTTTCTACAGATTGCTTTGTGTATTCGTTGTAAGAAACCCTGATGTATATATATCGTAAACAGTGTTTTCTAGAACAAAGTGTAAAGCAAAACACCACAATGAGTATAAAAGTGTTTATTAGCTTAAGGACAGCCTACTCCATGAAAAAAAAAACCCGGTGGCATGTTGAAAAGGCATCTCTGGAAAAGGTGCAACTTGAAAGCCAGGCAGTGAGGAAGACTAAGCTAATGTTCAGTGCATAATGCATGCAGTCTTCCCGCACAGAATTTAGCATATGCATAACAAAGTTAACTTCAAATCCATTGCACAGAATTTTTTTTACATGCTAAACACCCCTTCTGCAGCTAGTCCCATCTGCTTCCATCCAGCACCACATTAGCATTTCTGCTGTTAGCAGGGTGGCTAAACCTTCTTAGACTCATTACAAGTTCACTTTTTCCACTTTATTAATTACTTTACTTCACCTGAAGTGCAGAGAAAGACTGATCTCATGACTTTTTAGTACCTCAGCTAAGACATTACCAGGGTTATAGCCTCACTAAGCCAGAAGGTTCCTGCAGCTCTGGTTGCAGAGTTCATACACTATCAAATCCATTTCATGTTTTATATGCTTTGGAGATATTCTTTCCTTCCTCAACGACTGTTGCTGTAATTACACAAATGATCTGCTCCACTGTCACTTCCAGTCAAAGGTGTCATCTAAAATTAAAAATTCATGTAAAAACTAGAGATGTTACTTTTCAAGCAGACAGTTCAGACCTGATCTGGTTTCACAATGTTTGGTTTAACTTCTCCCATGCCTGGCTCCTGTGCACGGTGAGGAGCTGAGCCACGGGGGCACGGGGCTGCCCGTCCCTTTGGCTCACAGTATTTTATCAGTAGCAACGTAATTTTGTTGTGTAAATTAAGGCCTCAAATTCATTAGGATTTAAATGAAGTCCATTTTATTACCACACTGACCTGAGCTGTAACCCTACCAAGCCCTGCTCTGCACCATCACTGTTCATGGCAAACCCCTGCTCTCCTCCACCACCACAGTGGACTTTGGAGGAGGAGCTCCTGCACCACACGGACACGGGCAAGGAACCTGCTCCTTGTTGCAATTTGTATTGCACGAGCTTGGGGCTGCTGCACCAGAGCATCGCAGCGCTACAAACAGCACAGTGCCCGAGAGCCACCTGCTGAATCTGCACCCGCTTTGATCACAGCTAAGAAATAAGCCTAAGGCGGAAAGCACCACACTTGGCTTCCCTTGCCCTTTGCAGGATTGCTGAAGGTGGTGGCACAACTCAGCATCAGAGCAGACTGCGGCGCGGTTGAGAAACCAGTGTGGAAAATGTTCAGGAACACACAAGCACTCGTAGAGCTCCACATGAGGTGGGGGAAGAAGATGGGGAGGGAAAAGAAAAAAGAAAGCAGCTAAACAACCTTAAGCAATGACTTTTACCCAGCCATACTTGTCAAAGTCAAAGGAGATTTTTTTGGCTGAACAACTCCTACTAAAGCTGGAAATATGAGGGAGGTTTTTTTTGTTAAACCCACTAAGTAATACTTTTAAACAAAGAACAGTTCAAGTAACTTATCATATCATCTCATATAATTATTTCAATGGCCATAATATTATGTAATTACATCAAAGACGTTATTTGGCTATTGCCATTTGTTTAAAGTACAAGATGAGGAGGGAAGAACACTATCTGTTTCCACCAGCCAATATTTATGCATCAGAGAAAGTTTTCTGTTTACTCTATGTCCTACCACTGTCTCATCAAATTCATCAGAATGAAAATAGCGTGCTTTTTCTTTGGAGACAGACTTAACAATTTGAACTGAATTCTGAAACTGGATGTGCCCATTGACCCATTACTAGTGTGGGTGTTTTCATACCCAACCAGTTAATTGCCCATAAAGATTCATAATGTAACATGACATGAAGAACCACCAGATGTGACTCGTTAAAGTCTTATGCACAAAGCTAGGAAATCAGGAAAGGCTTGTTTTTCCAGACCAAGACAGCATTTCAAGCTTAAATAAATGCTCTTTTTTTTTTCTTCTTGCCATTTTCTAAGCAAGAGTGTCAGGAGACAAGGGGGAAAAAAGAAAAAAAAAAAGATTTAGAAAAGAACAAACAAATCTTATGAAGAGACTCAAAGAAGTGCTGAAATAACACTATAGCTCTTCTTGAATGCAATGATATTGGGACAGATATTAGGCTACATCTGACCTACTCACAGGTGCTGTATATTGCTCCTGGAAGAATTAAGCCTAAGGAAAGACTCCTGTGAGCTGTGAAAGCAGTCTTACAGCAGCATGTGTTCTGTATTATTTTCCCATACAGGCTGCTGTCTCTTCAGTGTGGGCACATGGTTAGTTGAGAGACTGCAAGCAATGCTTGGTGGAACAAGATATTAAAGTTTTAGCCAGCTGGTTTTATACTCTAAGAGGCAACTTGCTACGTAAGGTCGTACCCATCTAGGTAAAAAGACGGCTTCTTCTTCCCATAGATTTCAGTGATAAGCGTGGCGCAGGACCTCATTTGATCTCACCAATGTGCACTCAGTTTGAGAGTCTGCAGAAATAATGCTTGCACAAATATGTAGCAATATTGAGTTGTCAGGAATCTAGAGGCTCATGCTAGACTTCCATGCTGTAATGCACACCAAAAGGGCAGTGGACTAGGAAACTGCTATTTTATGTATCATTTCTTTCATGTGACATTGTTTCTAACACTCAACTCTGAAGTTGGTATTCAACACAAAAATTGAATTAAAGTCCAGGCCAGTTGTTCATATTGGGTACAGCTGTAGCAACTTGGTTGTTCCTGCACCACAGCCTAAACCTCCTTTAAATGCAAGAGAAAGCAGAGAAAGAAAACAAGATTTTAAGTGATATCTGAATGCATCCATTTCACTTGGGAAGCATTTTATCCTCAGCATTAATTCCAGTCAGAAGCCCCTGTGATTTTTCTGGTGATGCAGCAAGAACCAATAAAAGTATGTAGCAGCAGCAAATCCTGAGTACTTGGAATATTTCTCAGAAGGGAGAGGACACAGACAATCTCACAGCAAATAGTAGCTGTATGTTCCGCCCAAGGCCTCTGTCTACCACCATCAATATTACCCAAAATATCAATAGTCACCCAGTACCTTCACTGCCAGGGAGCACTGCTGTATTCACCCTTCCAAGGTGGTTTTGGTGATAGGTATTAATTTAATCTTTATAATGCTCCACAATATAAGAATCCACACAGTCAGCAATGTAGAAAATATGAACATCCTTCCCTGGCCAGACAGCAGATACCAAATTATAGTCAAGATCTTTTGCACACTGCATGCCCTGACACAAGTTACTCACAGTTTTCTCACTTTGGAGTAAAGTGGCCAGAAAATTTTCAAAGTCTCATAATTACAGTTCTTGCTTCTGGAAGGGATCAGATCAGCTATGTATCTCAACACACACCCCATGAAATAAAAGTATCTTTCCATTATGGATTTCCTCCGGTAATTCATAAGAGCCCATAAAACTGCAGACAAACCATAAAATAACTTTCTTATTGGCTGGGCGAAGGAATTAGCAAGAGTGGAGAACATGCAATGCAGAAATTTTCTTAACTTGACTTTAACACTTTTATGTATTCAGACCTTTCGCAAGAACTGGACTGTATTTTTTATAAGGCCACAGAGAAAAGTGAGAATTATACATATACATAAATCATGAAGCACTATTAAGATACAGTGAGGGTCTATTAAAAAAATGAATTTTATCTCTAATCTAGAAATTGCTTTTCTCAGAGCAAACAGATTATTTACCCAAAATCAGAAACATAGTTTATAACACAACTCAGGAGTTCTACTGTCAAGATTTGTGCTCTAAACGTAGAGTGCACTGCCACCTAAAATAGGATATCTTCTGACAGATTGAAGATTTTTCTTATAGCTGCAGGTGACATGCATTCAGCTTCATTAGTCTACATGACCACTGTTTGCTTTCATAGTCAGCATGAAAGAAAAGCAACAACAGTTTACAACATTTTCATGAACATGGCTTTAGCAAGATTTTCTAAAAATTAATAATTACATTAATAATTACCATAGTTTTGAGATCATTAAAAAAAAGTGTTATTACCCCTCTGAAAGTACATCTTTATCCAAATGATGATGTAACTAAAAAAAAAAAATCTGGCATCTGGCATGACTGATCTACTATTGACTCGCCAGATCGTTTACAGCCTGCGGTGCTTTGCAAAGCGGGTCTGGTGAACAGGACACACAGTTCATAGAGGACGTGTGAAAAGGTCACTGGCACTCACCTGGAAAAAAGATGTCAAGTAGAGAGCAAAAAAGTCCATTCAGAAGAAGCATATTTTCCTCCAAGTTGCAAGATGCTTCTCAGGACTCCCATCCTCCAGCTGCAATACCATTCACTCCCCACCTGTATTTACCTCTCCCAGGGAGAGCCAGAAGATTTCCTGCTCCCAGGGCCAAAACTCCTCCCTAACTCAAAGCAAACCACACCAGCACTAACCAAGCCCTGCTGCCACCCTCCTTTTAGCGGGGATAAAAGGACTGGCATGCTGCAGCTCCTGGTAGCCTGGCCAACAGAAGTCCAGCCTCCTCTCCAAGCTCCTCTTCAATTAGCTCCCATCTCTTAACAAGCCACAGGTTTGTCACCCAGACCTGGAAATAAGCAGGGAAGGCTCCGTGCTGTTGTTGTTCTCCTAGCTATGCACTATACCTCCTGCAATGGGAAGTTACAGCAGACTCTGCATTTCAGTACTTTGATGGTTAGAAGGTTACTTCCATCGTTCTTCAGAGTCTTTTGAGGACTTTTCTTGCGGCTTGTTCTGTAAGCAGGTTAATTTTAGCAGCTCTCTGACCTCAGCCAAAACCCAGTGAGAGCAGTTTCCAGCGCATCCCTGTTAATGAAGCTCAGAGATGCCATTTTTAAGTTAGACCTAAAGCCCTGATCTTAGCTGGAAGATATCTGCCTGGAGTTTCGGGCTGAAACTTGAAATCCAAAGCAAAACTCTAGGAGACATGAACTTTTATACCCAGCCATAGATAGAACTTGCTAAAATTGATAGAAACCACAACCAGCAGGGTTAAATCCTCTTGTAGTCTGAAGAAGCATCAATAGTATGGGAAAATGGAGGAGATCACAGACTCCCTTCACAGGAATATCCTTGACAGGGTATAGGAAGCTCACGTCTCTGATTTAGACACCTAGGTTAGATGCCTGAAGTTGAATAACCACCTCACTTTTCATTGTTAATCCTTGATAATTTATGTTAGACAAGTTCACTAAATTCTCAAAGCCAAGGAGCCTGACAAATGTCTGCTTTCCATATCCAAGTCCCAACGAGCATTGTGCTACCTGAGCCTTGGCACTTAACGACTGCTGGTTTCAACTGGCTCTTCTGTGATCTTAAAGGGATAATTTCCTCCGCACAATGCCAGCAACTAACAGTCGATATTAAAGAATCCGGCATTGGATACAGGGTTATAACAGAGTAAGCTCTAAATAAAAAGTTTCCAGTAGGTATCTTACATTGAGACCTAGGCTGTTACAGCCAGACTATTGGCGGTGTCTAGCTGGTTCGGAACTACTCTGGTTGTCCTCGTCCACCAGATATCACAAATTGTTTATTGAGGTTGTATTCACGTCTGCAAAAATCTTGAGCTGCAACAATACAGATTAATATTTGAGCCATTAGAGATTTCTATTCTAGGGAGTACTTGCACCCATTTTTCTCTTAGGATAGGTATGACCTCAATCCCACCATGATCTACTGATCATCCTTCAGGGCATGTAATTTCATTATAAAGAACTTACTTTTTTTTTTTTTTTTTTTTTTTTCCCCCCTGTGTTTTGTCCAGCTGAAGGCTCTGTTTGCTCCTGTGTATTCTAGTTGCCTGGAGCAAAACATCACCTATACCCTACCGGGCACTATTTGTAATGGAAACCAGTTGTACCCACAGACTTTTTACAACTTCTCAGTGCTAGTGTCAACTTTACTGACCCCAAAAGTGCATGGGTACCTCTTCCTGGTTATTAATGGTCAGGCTGAGGGCCTGCTCCTCTTCTGCTGGCACATGGCCCCTTGCACCCATCAATCACTTCTCTGGGCTGGTCCTCTTCGTCCGCGCTGTGCAGGTCTGTTTATACGTGTAAGTGATATAAACCATTAAGGTGCTGGCACAGTTTGAGCTCTGCTCCTTTCTTCCTTTCTCTTCCTTCATCTCCCTTCCTCCTTTCTTCTTCTCGTGTCTCTTTCCTTGTGCTACTCCGCAATTTCTCTCCCTCTGTTCCTGATAACCATCATCACGCTCCTGTTCACCAGACAGAAATTCAGCAATTTTTAATCATTTATAGAAGTTGTCTGGGGGTTTCCTGCCCTAACCTACTCTCTTGGAAAGCACGTAGGCCGGTTGCATTGAGTCTTCAGCTGTCCATAACATCTTTTTTCTAGGTCTTTCTTTCTAATTGTCTGTTTAGCAGTGTATGACTCTCACACCTAATTTTACGTACCTCCTGATAACCCCAATACTCTACAACGCAGTTTCACTGAGGCTGCTCTCCGTTACCTGCGAAACGGTGAGTCAGAAGGCTCCTCCTCAGGCTCAGACTATCTGCTTCCCTGTTAAAATTAGAGACACAGAGGTGCTTCCCAAGAGCCTCTGTTTGCCCTGATGCTCCCGGCTGACGCGACTCCCCTCTCTTCTGCCCCAGCGGCGTTGCGTGTTGGCAGTGTCCTTTACTGGGGTTCAGCTGCAGACCGGTGCAGAATCCTTCCAAGGTGAAAAGCATCACCTGTAAAACATTGTGAAAGGTTCAGCTTTATTAAATCAGTAATTCTCATTAGACTCATATAATATCACATTTTGCAAAGCGAGAACAATGAGGATTTTTTTTTTTTAAATGCATGTGTCTACTGATTACGTGCCTAAAAATCCTGTAATGTGGGTGTATGAGGACCTCGGACCCATGATTTGCATTTGAGGAACATTTTAAAGGACAACCCGAATTTCTATCACACATATCTATTAGGTTCATATAATGAATGAATTTTTGCCTGTTTATTTATGTTTTTAAAGCATCAGCTAAAGTATTTCAATCCTGGACCTTCTTAAGTATTCGTTGCCTCTAAATGAACTGGATATGTTGTATAATGGAATTACTAGATTTGTATTAAATTGTAGCTTTGGGACCCATCACTGTGTGATGCTATCTACTTTCAACTGGCTTTGTTTATCACAGAGAAGGGAACTGAATTAGCATAAGATACTACAAAGTAGTAAAGGGATTTTAGCACCCTATCTATTTGACCTCCTATTGACCTGGGCTAATTCATATTCTCCCTGGGATGCCATAACAGGTCAGTTTGTATTTGGAAAAAAATTAGGTCAAATTATGGCACGACGTCCCTTGCCTCTTTGGCGGTGAAGTCGCAGAATTCCCTCTCCGCACACGTGGCTGTGCGCCTCCTTTAAAGGAAAATGAACTTTTATTTGTAAATTGCCATGCAAGAGATTTTTATTTGTCTTACTTATTGCGTTCATGTGGCTGCTGCTGCAAGCGTGACCATTTATAATATCAGTGGTGGCAGTAACGGGATGGTGGGAACGCGGCGGAGAGCAGCGCTGTGTGGTAGGTGTGCGAGCACACGGAGATGTGCGTGCACGCTCACAGGCACATGTGGATAAACAAGGAGTTTTCCGCCCTGGCCTTCACTTCATCCTCCCCTCACACGTATGGGCTGGAAATAGAAGCTTTGCTGTGAGGAGAGTGCTCGGAGGAGGTGGGGGAGTTGCACAGGAGAGTCTGTTTTGTCCGGCTTGGAGGACGGGCTTGACCCTGAAACGCTTCTTGGCCATCAGATTGATTTTTCCAGGAAACCAGACTGATTTTTCCTTCCATTTTGGGAAGGCTACCTTTCATCATGATAGAAAATTCTCATTGAAATAATAACATTTTCCACAGGATAGAAAGAGCTTACCCCACCGTCTCTTCTCCAGACTGTTGGGCTACCCTGCAAGATCCCATACACCAAATCCTCACACCTTCCCCTCGCAGGAACCAACCTTCCGGGCACTTCTCAAGGTGCAGCAGCCTGCAGAGGTGGTCTGGAGAAGGTTGTGGGAGCCAGGTCTAACTCCAGATGAGGAAGGGATATTTGACCTTGTTTAGGAAGGCAGCGATAATAGATGCCAGGTGCATTTAATGTGACACGTTGCTGCTCTGCACCACAACGAAGTCTTTTGCGAGAAGCCCGGGCATGTCCTCTGCTACGTACTGTACCTTGAAAGCCGCTCTGGATTTGGTCATGGATTTGGTCTGGATTTTGGTTCATGGATTTGGCTCTGATCACAATGACCTTCTCAGATTTCAACTAAAATTTTTTTATCCAGCTTTAAATTCTATTTGGGGGGGAAAAAAAAAAAAAAGGTAGATCTTTAGTCAAAGGTTGCTGTTAGTGATTCCAGAAATGTAAGTCTATTTTTTTCAGCAAAAACCATGAAATGAACTCCAGCAGTTGCTCTGCAGTGCAAAGGGCTGATGAATTACAACAGCAGCCTGCTTTATTCTCCTTAATAAGAAATTAGATCACAATAGGGATTTACGAAAATTACCTTGAAATGTTTGTGTGTTTGAGTGATTGCACAATTTGCACTAAAATTATGTTGAATCATAAGAGTTAGAGCATCTGCCTCTTTATTTAGTCTATATGCTGCTTTAAAAATGCCCTCTTCTCCTTTAATAGGAGTCTGCTAATGAATGCAGAAGCTTAACCCTACAGACAGTGTTTGTTTGTTTTCCTTCCATTTTTCTAAATTGCATTATTGATAATTTTCTCAGGACTTCACAGATTTCCACAATGGCTTTATCAACTACTGTTTCAGGTAGGAAGTGAGCAGTTGATTTAGGAAGTGGATTAAATCTTAATATTTAGCCTTTCGGATAACCTATATCCCTGGACAAGTTCGCTTAATTATTCACCGATATCCTTTATTATACATGCAGTTTGCAGAAGCGCGGTTTAGTGCTGGAATGGGTGTCAGCCTTCTTAAGACGAGCCACTTGCGCGTAGCTGCCCCCACCGATGTTTTTAAGGAAGCCCACGCCATTTCATTAAGAGGCAGGAGACACAGGCTGATGCACTGCATCTTGAATAACTTTGGAAAATCTTTTAAGTCAACCTTGTGTTTTAGTCAACAGGGAAGGTTTGACCTTTAACCTTCCAACAACCATCTGTTTCATTATTTATCTGAGGGAATCAGAGAGTTTTTGTTCTTTCACAAAAGTCCCTGACACCAAGATATTTTTAATAGCGGAAATTTTTCATTCTTGTTACTATTCCTTTTGAAAATACAGGTATTTTCATACAACATGTAGCTAATGAGTGAAACTTCAGAATCCAACCTTTCTCTATAATCACAGGAACAGGGATTAAAGAGGTCCCACTAGTGAGGAACATGAAAATTAATTATTGAGCTCCTTGTTTTATCCTCCCCATCTGTCTGATATTCTCGAGCACAGAAGGAGTTAGACAATTAAATTACTCCTCCTTTTACCTCATCAGGATGTTCCCTGTACCTTTTCTCTAACTCCAGAGGCTCCCAAATTCTGTCCATTTACCGGGAAACGCGTGTGCGTCTGCCTGCGCGAGGGCTGGAGTGTCTGATTTTACTGAATGCCAAGAATTCAGCCAAGCTTTTCAAAACATTAACCTCCACCGAACACACTTAAAATAATTTTTCTCCTTCTAAGGTTTGCAGGAAATCCTTTCACGGAGGGACAATCATTGTAAAGGGTATCAGTAAATTGTAAAATTATTATGAACAGTCTTTGTGCAAAGAAAAGTGCACAAAGGTGCGAGCACACTTGAGCAAAGAAAGAGTAAAAATAAAGAGGAGGGGTGTGCACTTTACATGTCAAGTGTGGGGAATACACTCTTCCTTAAAAACACTCATGAAACTCCCTCAGAAGTCACTGGGAACTGCCCCAGTGCATCTGCCCAGGGCAAAATTAGACCCATTATATTTAGCTTTCCTGAGAAACCCTTGGTTTTGTAACATGTTTATATTTCTGTCATTATTTTTGGCAGCTAAACAAGTGAAGAATTTCATTTCTAGCAACTAGTTAAGACAGTTGGAGCAATTAATTTGTTTTATTTAACAATAAAGCTGTCACTCAGCAGTGCTGGGAACGAGAGTAACTCCAGCGTGTTGCTGGTGGAGCCTTTTCCCTGCTCGGGAAGCAAAAACTTCAGAGCTCTGTGTGTGTGTGTGTGTGTGTGTTTATCATCACTTTTGGCTCACTTGATATTGTTTTGCTTGAGGTGAAGCCAAAGGGTAAAAACTGCTAAAGTGGGCCCAGACCAAGATAAACACACATCCCTGAGACATTTTTGCTGAGAGATCACAGTATGAATAAAGTATAATCCTTAAACTTTTGAATTATTTTCCCTTCAGCGTGAGCAGCTGCGACTTGCTTGTTCTCTGGCAGCAGCGGGCTTGGGTTAGCTGATCAGGCAACACGCAGGTAGAACTCAGTTTTAGATAAAACTAAAAAAAATAGGGGCTTGGACGGCAACCTTTACATGCACATTTGTGGCATGGTGCCTTTTGCATATGCAGAGCTGTGGAGACACACAGGGATTTTTCTTTTATTTTGGGTAAGGTTTGGCTTAGGGCCACGCACCAATCCCCAGCACCGCACGGAGACACCTTCGCTTGTGGGGCGAGCTCATTAAAATTAGTATGTGGTCCTTGCTCTAGGAAAACACACTTGAGTTAGCTCTGGAAATAAATGTAGCTGACCCTTGAAAATAGTCATAATAACATTAAATCATCCAGAGAGGATTTAATTCAAGGGGGAAAAAAAATGTATAAAAGGCAACTTTTTTTTAAAAGACCACCACTTACAAATGGTAATAGCGACAAATTAACTCAGGAGGGTCTTTTCTAGAGAGGGGGAAAAATTGGCATGAGCCCCGCAAGGCGGGGGTACCCTGCTGGGTGTGGGTACCGCGGGAGCTGAAGGCTCTTTCCCTACCCCACAGTGGTAGGGGCACACTGTCCAACACATCAAGTTCAAGAAACTTCCAGATCCACCCAAAGTAGCCAAAGGATCAACAGATTTCCCATACAAAAGGTATGTAATAGGCCCCCAGGAAGGATAAGCATATTGAGAAGAGACAGAAAGATTTATTTACATGAAAACAAGCTGGTAGGGGAGCATCTTATGAGGAGCAGCTGAGGGAGCTGGGGGTGTTCAGCCTGGAGAAGAGGAGGCTGAGGGGAGACCTGATCGCTCTCTACAACTCCCTGACAGGAGGGTGTAGTGAGGTGGGTGTTGGTCTCTTCTCCCAAGTAACAAGCAATAGGATGAGAAGAAATGGCCTCAGGTTGCACCAGGGGAGGTTTAGATTGGATATTAGGAAAAAATTCTCCATGGAAAGAGTGGTCAAGCACTGGAACAGGCTGCCCAGAGAGGTGGGGGAGTCACCATCCCTGGAGGTATTTAAAAGATGTGTAGATGTGGTGCTTAGGGACACGGTTTGGTGGTGGAGTTGGCAGTGCTAAGTTAATGGTTAGACTTGATGATCTTAAAGGTCTTTTCCAACCTAAATGATTCTATGATTCTATGAATCTATGATTGTATCTACAGCAAGATGTTCCTTAAGAGCAGCAAAGGCTGCTAAGGAGGTAACAAGAGGATGGATGCCTCAAAAAAGACTGTAAAGAAAACTTCATATGCTGGCAGGTAAACTAAGCAAAAAAAAAGCAAATAACAAAAAAGGTGGCAAAAACCTAACTGTGGACAGCTCAAGAACCCGTTAGATTGTTCAAGAGCAGTATTAAATATATTCATAGAACTGAGCGAATCCTGCAAACTAATTCCAGTGCAAATTTGCCAGCATCTTCTAATGAATGCAAAGAATTACGCAAT